>NW_027127397.1:45000-90000 GCF_037325665.1 Littorina saxatilis
GCTTTGTGCTGGGCATAAACGTCCAAGGAGATAATTCACCATAGTGTATTTATTAACAATTATGTATGCTGCTAGTTATGATCTTTCGATAATGCATATCATTAATTCACAAACCTCGTATCTCAATTTTTGAGGTTTTGGAACTAAAACAATAGTAAGTTCCCCTACTATGTTGCCCATGTGGTGATAAAAGCTCGTAGCTCCAACTGCTTTCTAAAATGAAGAAAACTTCTTGAGGAGAAAACTGGTATCTCCATTTCTTTGAAGTAAGCGGCAAAAAACCCCACTCAAGTTAAACTTACGAGGTTTTCATGTCACATTTTGACGGAAACTATGTCATAATATGAAAGATACAGGATTCCTGCTGTTGTATTTTTAGCTTGCACAAAAAAACCACTCATATATATACTACTTCTGGATGACTCCTTTGGATAAAATGCTCCTATATCTCAATATTTGTTCAATTGAATGGAATATCACATTAAGAATGGTATTACACTGTTTTAAAGAAAAATTAACCAATGAATTGAAGTTATATTTGAAGCGGTGGATTTTCAACAAAAGTTTTTTTCATTTTTCTCAAAACAGCAACAATTGAGATACGAGGTTTGTGAATTACAGCGATGGTATGCAAGAACCCATTTTTATTTCGGTATTTAAACATTGTCATCATGTTAGTGGTTTTACTGCATCTATTTTATATATAAATATATATATCCACTTGATTAGCTTTGTTGTATACTGTTTTTTAATACATTTTCCGATGTCATGATTTTAACGAAAATGAATACATTTTTGAGATCGCTCGAAATAGCTCGAGGTAGCCAGGTTTAACGTGTTGTAACTGCATTTTGACGTTTTTTGCAACCTCTGGTATTAATTTGAGTGCTCAGGACGGACAGATAAACAAAAGAATAACCTAGAAATCGTTTTCTTCATGCACTCCCTAGTGCACAGTCCAATTGGCTTGAACGTGCTAGCTTACATTTCCACAGACATGGTCCTGTTAGTTTGAATGTTTAGAAACAAAATGCCTCTGAAATTAAGATGCACAGGACGCCCTGTTGATATCAGATAGCTTAATGTGTATCACTTTTAGTCTAGTCTGCCTGTGCCCATGACATCATCCAACCAGTTCTCTCCCCTTTCATTCATTTCCGTTCCTAGAGTTCCTTCCCATTTTTGCGTGTTTCCCCTCCATTTTCTTTCAAACCTTGTTCGTTCCGTGTTGCGTCTGCGTTTTGTTGTCTTTTGTATTCTTGTTTTTCCTGATGAAGCTTCCATAAGCGAAAATTCGTACCGTCTTGTCTCGTTCTTGTATCGGTGAGTTCAGTATTTCCTTTTTTATAATTTGTTTAACTTTGTTCATCTTACCACAGTCACTTCGTTGTTTAGATATCAGATAGCTTATCTTTTCTTCTAACTCAAGAAAAGAGACAAGTGTAGTATGATTTAGCAAGCATTCTGATGTTTCATAAAGTTCTCCAAAGTTTTGTTCATTACAAAGTCAGCCGTATGGTTGATGGTAAACGAATGAGATTGTTGCATGACTTACATCGCCCTAACCAGGTGACAGTAAGGTATGTATTGTTTTGAGGCATTCTCAACAAGATTGTGGCGCTTGTGTCATTTGGAGGTCTCAGCTTTTTACAGTCAAAAGCCACATCATACCTGTTTACATAATGCCAACTTAAAATGAGTGAACGTTATTCGTTTTGTTTACAAAGAACCCAAGGCGACAGCAGTTGCATCTCGTTACTGAGAATAGGTGTGTTCGCTGTTACCTTTAAAAACAAAATCCTGTTGGCCAGCACATCTATATACCTCTTCCTGATAGCTAACATGTATGGAAACAGCCTTGTTTGCGCGAAAGTCTGGAGAATTAATTGGTCCTGTTAGCTCTATTTTCCATAGACCTTTCTTACTTGAGAAAAGGATTTCGTCGCTGCAGTTGGCGTCGACACGTGCTGTCTGGCCATCAAGGCAGAAGTTGAGTTGGCTGACTCCGTCCGGGCATGGCTGGTCTTTCTCATAGCTGTATGTGGCCAACACATCTGCGGGACAGTTCTGCCTGGCCGATGGTGCTGTGGTCACGTCCACGTCAGTTGCACCGGAACTGGACACTGGCAGACGTAGCAACATGTAAACAAAAATAACGACATTGAGATTTCACGCCCTCACTGGCACTAGTGGCTATGCACCTTGAGACGTGTTGATGATTTGCCTTTAAACAGAGATGAAAGCTCGCCATTTTTATACTTCACACAGATGATTCTTTGCAAGAGCGTGGTATAACTTCAACGTGCCGTACGAACAGATTTACTTGACTTAAAACAACTGAGAAATGAAACTGTCTTACCCCATGCAATAAATAGAGCTTAAACAATGACCACGAGTTGATTACTGGAAAATAAACCACGAGTGGGTATTTGCAGCCGCTTGGTAATTCACGAGTGTGCGGAGCACACGAGTGAATTACCAAGCGGCTGCAAATACCCACGAGTGGTTTATTTTCCAGTAATCAACGAGTTGTCGTCATTGTTTAAGCTATTTATACAACGAACAACACGGGTCGATTATGCAGTCATACAGACGACATTTTATAGGCAATTTCATTTCAGCCTAATCACTCAGAGTGTCAAATGCGCGTCATTCAAATAGTCCCTATTCTTTTACTTTATTCTTAGTCTCCGACTCGTCGGCATTATACTTGTCTCGTCAAAATATCGGACCCTCTTGCTACGATGAAAACACAACAGCGTTTATATAGCTATTCTGACATTACATTCCGTGTTAAAATCATGTTTTTGTCAGCAACAAGGACCAGAATGGTCCATGTCGTTGACTGATTGCAGACGACGGTTCCCTTTCCGCATGAAGCCACGGAAATAACCGAACATTGAAAAACCCACGGACATGTATTACGGAGAAAACTCGGGATAACCGGATGTTAAGCATTACGTCAATATGCTAGGAATCATATGACGTCATGACGTATCATGCCAGGGCCGGACCAAATGAGTTGTAAGGGGGGGGTTCCTCCTTTTTTTTTGGGGGTGGGGGGGCAAATCAGCGAAGTGGCGAAGCCACAAGCGCACGCCTGCAAAGCAGGCGCGCGAACTAGGGGGATCCGGGGGCAAGCTCCCCCGGAAAATTTTTGAAAAACGGTTAAAATCTGTGCAATCTGGTGCATTCTGGGCCTTGTTTTGAGGGTTAAGAGCAGCATTGTTTTGGTGGGGGGGGGGGGGGGATACCTTTTTCTCATCGGATTTCACATTGAATAAAATTTGTTAGAGACACACACAAAATGTATTTAAAAAAAACAAACAACACTCAAAGCAAGGTACATGCTTTTTCCAGGGGTGGGGTTCCGGAACCCCTGGAACCCCCCCCCCCCCCCCTGGGTCCGGCCCTGCATGCTTGCCTACGTAGATTGTATGTTCGAAAGTCTGACTTCTGTTGTGAATTCGCGTGGTGAAGACTGCGGTAAATCTGTAGATGATAAGAGACCAAGGATTGTCTCAGAAGAAACGACTAAATGTTTCAGACCGGTAACTTCATTTCAACATTGCACTATACAATGGACGTTCTATGTGACAGGAGAGTTTGCTGATTTTGTGTTAAGCATTGGAGAGATCGTCTGCTAGAATCAGAGATAGGTCGCTTCAGATTGCAGCTTCTGGAAATTTGCAAGGTTTGTTGCCTGTTAAAGAACTGGATTTTACACGTAATGTATGTCATGTACAGTAAGCAACAACAAAAACACACACAAAGCAAATGGCATCGTCTGTCGACTAGTCACAGAAACAAACCTGGCAAGGTATGCGTGTACTTTATACACGTCAGCCATTGTTACAGTTTTGAGTCAACGTTGTATTCTTCCGCAACAGAGTCCAATCGTCTGGGTTTCAAATGATGTCATGTTCTAAAAATACATTCTAGTATTGATTATTTTTTAGCCCTCTTTATTCAAACTTCGAATGATCCACGTGTGAATTTTGGGTGTAAAGTAGTTCGTTCTAATTTCTCACTTGTCTAAAAATAATCAACTAGATTTAATCCACTCCTCGGTTGCATTACAGGAGTTGTATAATGATAGATAACAGACAAACACTGTCGATGTCAAAAGACTTTGTTCAATATTTGTTATCACAGAATTTGCAGAATATTAGGATTGATCATAAACAAATGTACCACATGTCAAATGTAGGAATCTCTTGAAAGCGAAATGCACGTTGTGAACCCATGAAAATAACAGTATGATTTTTCTCCCATCGCTTACCCTTGTACAGGATTGATGGATATTCCACAGTGGAATCCAAGGAACACACCTCACTGATGCTGGGGTCTTTGTCGCCTACATTACCTTCAACCACTCGCTCATTTGTGAAATACGGCCCTCTGTGTATGCCTGAAATGTCATCACCATTCCAAAAATCACAACGACATGGAGTCAGACATCTCCTACTGCGCAGGTATTTTTAACAATTCGGTCTCCCTTAACGTGAATACGTGTTAGTGTACTGTCAGAAAACTCCAGTATATAGAGTGAAGACATCCTAACATTGCGTTCTTTGTGTGTGCTACAGGGAGAGGACTAAATATTACAACAGCAACAAGTATTTTCACACTTCAAACTTAAAGAAATTCAGAGAGTCAGGAAGTTTTCAAAAGAGAGATAGAGACAAAAAGACAGACAGACAGACAGACAAAACAATGACAGAGAGAGAGAGAGAGAGAGAGAGAGAGAGAGAGAGAGAGAGTGAGAGAGAGTGAGCAAGAGAGAGAGAGAAAGAGAGAGAGAGAAGATATATACAGACAGACAGACAGACAGACAGACAGAGAGACAGAGAGACAGACAGACAGACAGACAGACAGACAGACAGACAGACAGACACACGGACACACGGAGCAACATAGAGGCACACAATGACACAGCAAGACAGAGAAGGGGAATTAGATATAAAGCAAGGAAACTCAATCTCATCAATGTACAGAGTGACTCTGTGCCTTGTTCGAACACATTATGTGTTTGATTCTACGATAGATGCACACTGTGTTAATTCCAGTTTTAAACGACTTGACGTGATCTTTACTTGTCAGCTGATACAACAGAGCTGTGTTGGACGTGAGAGGGACCAGCTGCCAGCAAAAGTAGCCTCTAGTCTTTCCTAGCGGCCCATCCACTGTGCTTTCTAGCTGGCTGCAAGCAAAGAGACCATCAAGACTTTACGATGTGTTGTTTATAGCCGCACATTCTGTGCCCTGTGCTAATCCACTTCGCTTTCTTGTCGGCTGCAAGCAACAATGCCATCAATATTTTACGATGCCACAGATTTGATTCCCTCGGCCGAGGCCGTGCACGAGAAAGTTACCTACCGGGTGGGAACCAGCCGCGGTGTCGGATTGGTTGAAATTGAGATGTGTTTTGATTTGAACGAATCATACCCCCGCGGTTTGTTCTCACCCGTTATGGTGGCACCCTCGTGCACATCGACCCGGGGCACCAAGGCTTGTAACAGTTGAAGGTCACAGGGCTATGTTTGGCAGCGTCAGTGACACGAGATATTGGGAAAATACTTCAAAACATCTACATAAATATGTAGAGCCCGCATACCAACACATTTTTTCGTTTAAGCTTGCTACTCATTGGAGTATGTGTTAACACTCTGAACAATCAACGCTATCATCCACAACAACTAAATTATATTGTAAGTCAATATACCCAACACCTATTCTTCTTCTTATTTGTTCAGTGACTGAAACTCCCACGTTCACTCATGTTTTTGCACGAGTGAATGTTTACATGTATGACCGTTTTTACCCCGCCATTCAGGCAGCCATACGCCGATTCCGAGGGAAGCATGCTGGGTATTTTCGTGTTTCTATAACCCACCGAATTCTGACATGGATTACAGGATATTTGCCGTGCGTACTTGGTCTTGTGCTTGCGTGTACACACGAAGGGGGATAAGGCTCTAGCAGGTCTGCACATAAGTTGAGATCGGATAAATCTCCACCCGTAACCCACCAGGCGGCCGTGGCCGGGATTTGAACTCACGACCTTCCGATCAGGAGGCCGATGTCTTATCCACTAGCTTAGGCCACTGCGCCCGTCCCAACACCTGTTAATCGGCATACTTTTAACAGAACTTTTCTGTAACATTTTAGCATGTGCAATAACACAAATTGCTGCATCAAAACAAATCATGAGGGCACGCAAGTAGAGAGTGTATCGGGATTAATTCGCCTGAAGAAGCAACTCGTTGTGGTGTGTAATCAACCAGTTTGGTCCCTGGAGAAACTCTGTCCACACAAAGGAACTTCAGATCACATCGAAACTTAATGAATGCTTCAAAACATACTATATGAATAAACTGTTCTTAATCGAATTCTTTTGCAAACCATTTGCTGTTCTTGTGTCCAAAAGGTCAGACATTTTTTTTGCACACTTATGAGTAACTTACAAAACGTATTTGCTGCCAGTGGATCGCCAACATGCATAATCGTCGGGACTCTGTGAACCGATGGGAGTCACGTGACCCCTTAACTGTGGGCCGGTGAACGTGATTGTCGCTGAGTCGTATGGTCTGTACCAAGAACCGGATATAGGTGGCGTACATAGAGAACCAACATGGTGGGTGAGACCTAGAAACAAAGAAATTGTCTGCATCAGTGGTGACAAGCACCTGATCACCAGATAGACACACACACACACACACACACACACACACACAGACACACACACACACACACACACACACACAGACACACACACACACAAAGAAACACCCACCCACACACACAAACATACACACACATACACACTCACACACGCACCCACTCAAACCCCCCCCCCCACACACACACACACGCGCGCGCGCGTGCGCGCAAACACACACACACACAGACACACACACACACTCACACACACACACACACACACACACACACGCACACACACACACACACACACACACACACACACACACACACACACACACACTCAAATACAAAGTACAATTACATTATTTGTTATCAAATCTCTTTTCTGAAATGTTCTTGTATTAATGTTTTTCAAGAATTAAAGGTACTGAACTTGTCAAATCCAGGTGCACGGAGCCCCTGGGGCTTTTAGTCATACCTCAGGCAGCTAGCCGTTAGAAGAACTACCAAGTTTCATTGACTTGCACCCAAAGAGTCAAGAACTGCGATTTTTTTACGAATTAATTTCGTACTCGGAACCGGCTGGTCTTGACCTATTTTGGGATCTAAATTTAGATCAGGTAGATCACCACATCATGCACAAAAAGACTCGTCACTAGTGTCAGTATGGTCTAAGGGAAATAACCAATGTCTTGCTAATGGGATTGCTTCCCTTGCTCTATCTCTCTATCATAGCCGCTTGCTAATAAACCCATACCATCGAACACGTGAGTTGTGAGTTCGATATGGTGTCAAAAGTAGGGTTCTAACAGCAAGCAGGACTGACCAACCAAAGAAAATGGCAAGGTATGACCCCCCTCAGAGATTTTCCTATCGGGCTAAAGACTGGGAGGGGTGGATTGAAGACTATTCAAGATTCAGAAGAGCAACTAAACTTCACAAAGAAGATGGCGATGTGCAGAGAGATTCTCTTCTTTACTCCATGGGAACGCAACAAGCTGTTCAGATACTGAAAACATTCAGGTGGGAGGAAGACGAAGAAGACACTGATTATGACTTGCTAGTGAAAAAGTTCTCAGAATATTTCCTGCCAAAACGCAACTTGATTCACGATCGTAGCCTGTTTAACAGCCGAGTTCAGAATAGTGGTGAGACAGTGGAGGAATTTGTGAGGGCCTTGCAGTCACTCGTGGTCCACTGCCACTATGCAGACACAGAAGATCAAGTCAGGGATCGCCTGGTGATAGGGTTAAGAGACCAGAGACTGAAGGAAAAACTGCAGCTGCAGAATGATCTAACCCTAGAGAGAGTCATCACTATGGCACGACAGCAAGAACAGCTGAAAGAACAAATGAAAGAACAGTCACAGAAAAGAGGCGAGATCAGAGCGCAGGTGCTTCTCGTGGGAGAGCGCGTGGTCGTGGAGGTCACAGGCCAAAGAGACATGACAGCCCATCAGTTGTTCAAAATAAAGAAAGCTGTACCAAGTGCGGGTTCGAACACCAAGACAGAAAGTGTCCAGCAGTAGGTCAGCGTTGTAGATGTTGTTCAGGCAGAAATCACTTTGCCCGAGTCTGTAAAAAACGAGCTGCGAAAGTGGACTTAGTCAGTGATTCTGATGATGAGTACTGGCTTGACGCAGCTACAGTAGACGTCAAAGAACAACGTGAAGCATGGACAGTAAACCTAGACTTCTACGAGAAGAAAGTCAACTTCAAAGTCAATACCGGCGCTGATGTGACTGTCCTCAGAGAGTGTGACTACAAAGAATTTGTGAATCCGCCAAACCTGAAGCCCTCCAAGAGCTGCCTGAGATCACCTGGAGGAAGAGTCGACACAGTTGGTGAATTCATCGCTGAGACAACAAGAAAGAAAGTCACGTACCGCTTCAGAGTAGTGGTTGTACCGAATACTGCAGGTACAAATCTGCTTGGCAGAGCAGTAAGTGAGAAGATGGGACTCGTAAAGAGACTAGAGGACATTGACTCGAGGGTCTTTGGATCCACAGGACTTTTGAAGACTCAGCCTGTAAAGCTGATTTTGAAGGAGGGTTCAAAGCCATACAGTGTGTCAACAGCGCGTCGAGTACCTTTCCCTATCCAGAAACAAGTCAAGGAGCAGCTTGACAAGATGGAGAGGGATGGGGTCATCAAGAAGGTGACAGAAGCGACTGACTACTGTGCGCCGATCGTCCCAGTCCGGAAGAAAGGAGGCAAAATAAGAATATGTGTGGACTACAAGAAGCTAAACAAAAACATCAAGCGGCCACACCTTATGCTGCCAAATCTGGAGGATATTGCGCCACAACTGAAGAACTCCAAAGTGTTCACCACTTTAGATGTTTCAAGTGGATTCTGGCAGGTGCCGCTTGACAAAGACATTCATCACCAGCTTCGGTCGGTACTGTTTTCTCCGGTTACCTATGGGCATCAACGTTGGACCAGAAGAGTTCCAGCGCAAGATGTCGGAGACGATGAATGGACTCAGAGGGTGTGAGGTCATCATGGACGACATTCTCATTCACGGGGAAACACAGAAAGAGCACGACGAGAGACTGTCGCAGGCGCTGAAGCGAATCGAGGCGTCAGGCTTGAAGCTGAATCGTGACAAGTGTCACTTCAGTAAGTCAGAGGTAGCGTTCTTTGGACACAGAATCAGCAGTGACGGCATACGACCCGACCCAGGAAAAGTGGACGCTATAACAAAGTTAGAGCCACCAAAGAACGTGACTGAACTGAAACGCGTAATCGGCATGATCAACTACCTTGGCCGATTCACCAAAGACCTGTCGACGACAATGAAGCCGATGACAGACCTACTTCGGAAGGACGTTCAGTGGAGATGGGACAGCGCACAGAGGGAAGCCTTCGAGAAGGTGAAGCTGATCATCGTTAATCTACCCTCGCTCCTGTTCTACAGTGTGGATCGACAGACTGTAGTAAGTGCTGACGCAAGCAGTTTTGGCCTCGGTGCTGTGCTCTTACAGCAAAATGACAACGGTGACCTTGAGCCAATTGCATTTGCGTCCAGAACAGCGCTACAGTCAAATTGAGAACGAATGCTTGGCGAGCGTTTGGGCGTGTGAGAAGTTCTACAAATATCTTGTAGGTCTGGAGTCATTTCAACGTTTGACTGATCACAAACCTCTCGTACCGCTCATGTCTACCAAAGATTTGGACCAAGCACCACCAAGATGTCTGCGCCTACTCCTGAGAATGGCACGATTTAACGCAGAGGTCCGGCATGTTCCAGGTAAGCAGCTAGTCATTGCTGACTGTCTCAGCCGCAGTCCTCTAGCATAGACAGAGAGTGATGTCGACCGGGCAGACGACGTGGACGACTACATTGACTTTGTTCTGTCGTCATGGCGAATAAGAGACCACAGACTTCAGTCACTCAAAGCCGCAACTGAAGCAGACGATGATCTCCAAGCAGTGGTCAAGTACTGTCATGAGGGATGGCCAAATCAGATTCCCTCATCACTCAAACCATACCACGAGGTGAAAAATGACCTATCAGTTGTGAACGGTCTTGTCGTATTCAGAGACAGAGTAGTGATCCCTGTCAGTCAACGACAAGAAGTGAAAAACAAACTTCATGAGAGTCATCAGGGTATAGAAAAATGCCTGGAGTTTGCCAAACTAACAGTATTTTGGCCAGGCCTGAGAGCTGAACTGACGCAATTAGTGGAAAACTGCTCCACTTGTCGTGAGAATCGACCAGCACAGCGACACGAGCCACTGCGTCCGACAGAGCTACCATCACGACCCTGGTCACAGATTGGTGCAGATTTTGCATCATTCAGAAACAAAGATTATTTGGTTGTCACAGACTATTATTCACGCTGGATCGAGATCAAACAAGTGACCTCTCTGTCAAGCTCAGCAGTGATCCCACGTTTCAAGCAGATATTTTCCACCCACGGCATACTTGTGAGTGACAATGGTAGCCCCTTTTCCTCAAGAGACTTTGCTGTATTCGCCAGAGAATACGGCTTCGATCACCATACATCAAGTCCCCATTTCCCCCAAGCTAATGGCCAGGCAGAGTCAGGCGTGAAAACTGCGAAGAAGATTCTCGCCCAGACAGAGCCGGATGTAGCTCTGATGATGTACAGATCTACACCACACTCAGCAACAGGACTCAGTCCATCTGTCATGTTGATTGGACGCCAGCTGAAGACGAAGGTTCCGGTCCTGCCCAGCCGACTGCAGCCAGTACAACACAACGACAAAGACATTCGTTTGGCTGATAGTCACACCAAGCAGGACTACAAAAAGTACTACGATGAACGGCACGGTGTACGTCCCCTTCCCCAGCTCCAGCCAAACGACACAGTACTCATGAAGACAGACAACGAGCAAGGCAAATGGAAAGACTTTGGCCAAGTTCTGTCTCCAGCCGATGCCAGCGGAAGGTCCTCAGTCGCAACAGGAAGAATATGCAGAAAGTGCCTCAGACTATATATACCATTCCCCCAGACCCCGAGACAGACCTGCCAGAAGAGACTGAGACCCAAGAACAGGAGACTCTCACAGGAACTGAAAACCCTACCCCCCAACCCCCAGTGCAGAACGTTTCGCGCTATGGTCGCATCTTAAAGCAGCCAGCAAGATACATTGAAGAACACTGAACATAATTGTTAAATTTCTGATCTTCTAGGCAGTGAAGAACAGTCATGTGCTATTTACAGCAGCGTTCTAGTTGATTTTAGTTTGGTTGAGAGAAACCTTTGACTCAAAAACATTATAGTTCAGTTTTTGGAATTTTAAATTTCAATTTCATGTGCCTATGTTCGGTTGAAACCAAATGTGACTCTAAACACAGGATAGTATTCCTAGGTTTACAATGTTTCTTTTTACTTCTTCATTCGAAAGCAAACTGAGAATAATGTGAAGAATAGTTTACGTAATACGTAAGATTTTATTATTTCATTATTTTAGTAGTGAGTGAAAGTGTTCTAGAAAACCTAAGTTGCTTATGATTTTCATAAAGCGGTATACTCTCTTAACTTGATTTTTCTCTTAGAATTTTCAACTTGAGGTAGAAGTTGTCTGTGTAAATGCAAGGAAAAACTCTGTAGTTTATTCCTTTTGAAAATAAGAAGCAATTAATGTTTTGTTTGGTTATTAGAATTGTTTTAATGTTTCAGAAATTTTCATTTCTTAGAAGAAAGGGGGAGATGTCAGTATGGTCTAAGGGAAATAACCAATGTCTTGCTAATGGGATTGCTTCCCTTGCTCTCTCTCTCTATCATGGCCGCTTGCTAATAAACCCATACCATCGAACACGTGAGTTGTGAGTTCGATAACTAGCAAACTATGTCAGACATCATCATGAGTTTGTGTAAAACAAAATGGAGGCCGGAATCACTCAGTTGAATCGAACTCCGACCAAACACCACGTAATAACTAGGTTAATTTATACACTCGCGTGAACAAGAAACTGTCGAGCTTCACAGATGTCGTCGCTGGGTAGTTTTGGGTTTGTTTTACTACCATAGGAGGATTTTTGAACTGTAAATGCACTCAGCTGCAACAAAAACGCAAAACGAAGGCTGTGAGCTGCACTGTGCCTTTAAAATAATCGTTGTCTTAGTGAAAATCGAAAACAATCAAACTCGCAAACAACAGAACCCAATAATATTTACTTCTACTCCAGTCAGGCAAAAACTGGCGATAGCCGTGGAGCGAGGATTATCAGAATGGTAAATCATACTGATTCCCTTATGTAGTTAGCAAGTCAAAGTCACAGCATGCAGTGCGACATAATTATCATTTTTGATTTTTTCTAATGCAGCGAGAGTATTTTAGCCAACCAAAATCGTGTAACACAAGCAAAATACACACTGAAATAACAGCAAACATAACAGCAACAATAACAACAAAACACATTGAAACAATCTTACCCAGAAAATGAAGGCATACTACTGCAACATATGAACACAGAGAACCGCGACATATCCAGTGAAGCATGTTGCTGGCAGTTCTTCCACGGCTATTTATTTGCAGGATTGTAACACACACACCTCCGCAGAGTGCAACTCGAAAAAATATGAATTGTTCTTTCACTGTAAGTGAAACTCCGCATGATATTCAAGTCCGCAATTCAACTTCTTGTTCATACCATAGTTTTAACAATAGATTGCCTTGGTTCGCATGCCGTAATCTGGCATTTGATAGAGAAAAAATGCTTCACTTAAAAACGTAATGAAAACCGAGCGAAATGAATCTCTCCAAAGAATATTTTACAGGATCAGAAAGACATACGCGCACTTTTTCACCATAGCTCTCTGCAATGTTTTGTCAAAAGACAGGTAGCTATGACGACACTGTTCAAAGCTCAGCAATGCTCCTTTTTCCTCAACAAGAAAGCTTTCCTTCTCTGAATGGGAATTCATTTGTTCAAATCTAGAGCATATGGAGGAAAAGGACGCCCGGCAAAAAAGGTGGCATACACAACAATTAAGCTCTTGTTCAATGCCAAATTCAGACAAGCACTGACGAGACCCGGAAGACACGAAATTAGATTAATAGACGGTGCAGGTGTGGCTGCATGAGCGCTCAGTGATATACAACTCTGATTGGCTCAGACCACGCAAGTAGTAATACTTTCTTTAACCTTGGCGTCGAGGTCATTCATTACGCCTCAGGGTCAACTTCCATAGCAAACTATAAGGCGGTGTTGATACAGTCATGCAAAGAACTCGTCCCAAATATCCCTTCTGTGAATGGTTGTTCAGATTTTACTCGGTCTGGTTTTTTTTTCTCATTTTGTTTTCATATTTCATTTTTATATTTAGTCAAGTTTTGACTAAATATTTTAACATCGAGGGGGAATCGAAACGAGGGTCGTGGTGTATGTGTGTGTGTATGTGTGTGTGTATGTGTGTGTGTGTGTGTGCGTGCGTGCGTGTAGAGCGATTCAGACCAAACTACTGGACCGATCTTTATGAAATTTGACATGAGAGTTCCTGGGATTGATATCCCCATACGTTTTTTTCATTTTTTTGATAAATGTCTTTGATGACGTCATATCCGGCTTTTCGTGAAAGTTGAGGCGGCACTGTCACGCCCTCATTTTTCCACCAAATTGGTTGAAATTTTGGTCAAGTAATCTTCGACGAAGCCCGGACTTCGGTATTGCATTTCAGCTTGGTGGCTTAAAAATTAATTAATGACTTTGGTCATTAAAAATCTGAAAATTGTAAAAAAAAAATAAAAATTTATAAAATGATCCAAATTTACGTTTATCGTATTCTCCATAATTTGCTGATTCCAAAAACATATAAATATGTTATATTCGGATTAAAAACAAGCTCGGAAAATTAAATATATAAAAATTATTATCAAAATTAAATTGTCCAAATCAATTTAAAAACACTTTCATCTTATTCCTTGTCGGTTCCTGATTCCAAAAACATATAGATATGATATGTTTGGATTAAAAACACGCTCAGAAAGTTAAAACAAAGAGAGGTACAGAAAAGCGTGCTATCCTTCTTAGCGCAACGACTACCCCGCTCTTCTTGTCAATTTCACTGCCTTTGCCATGAGCGGTGGACTGACGATGCTACAAGTATACGGTCTTGCTGCGTTGCATTGCGTTCAGTTTCATTCTGTGAGTTCGACAGCTACTTGACTAAATATTGTATTTTCGCCTTACGCGACTTGTTATTACGTTTTGTCCAATCGCAGGGAAATTCGGGTCTCTTCCTCCCAGCGGAAAGCTAACAGCAACAGCGTCGCATTACCCAGGTGTGTGCGTGTTTTGGTGTAATCAGCCACCTGCACTTATGGCAGAATGACCGAGGTCTTTTATGTGCCACAACAACTACAACAAGTCGCGTAAGGCGAAAATACAATATTTAGTCAAGTAGCTGTCGAACTCACAGAATGAAACTGAACGCAATGCCATTTTTCAGCAAGACCGTATACTCGTAGCATCGTCAGTCCACCGCTCATGGCAAAGGCAGTGAAATTGACAAGAAGAGCGGGGTAGTAGTTGCGCTAAGAAGGATAGCACGCTTTTCTGTACCTCACTTTGTTTTAACTTTCTGAGCGTGTTTTTAATCCAAACATATCATATCTATATGTTTTTGGAATCAGGAACCGACAAGGAATAAGATGAAAGTGTTTTTAAATTGATTTCGACAATTTATTTTTGATAATAATTTTTATATATTTAATTTTCAGAGCTTGTTTTTAATCCGAATATAACATATTTATATGTTTTTGGAATCAGCAAATGATGGAGAATAAAGGCCATGACAGACGGGCAACACAAAACAATGTTTTCGACAAAAACTCCAACTCAAAATGTTGGAAAAACACATGTTTTCAAAGCGGGGATGTCACACGCGAAACACACAGACTAGCACGCTTCCTGTTTTCACAGAAATATCGGTCAGTGTCAGCTTGACCCGTTCCAGCTACCGCGCTCTGTGCGGTCAGTTTGTACACATGCATGCATGCAGCGCCCACTGAAACGGTCAGTGTCAGGTTGACCCGTCCAGTACAGCGTACTGCGCTTGTTCGGGTTTCGGGTTTGTAAACAACACGGCTGAAAGCGTCCACTGATATTAGTGACTCTTGTCAAACGTTACAGGCTCCATATAGCTCTAGTAAGGATTCAGGACTCCAGTACTACCTTGAATCGGTACCGCCTCTGGGTCGGCCATTTTTTATATTTAGTCAAGTTTTGACAAAATATTTTAACATCGAGGGGGAATCGAAACGAGGGTCGTGGTGTATGTGCGTGCGTGTGTGCGTGCGTGTGTGTGTGTGTGTGTGTGTGTGTAGAGCGATTCAGACTAAACTACTGGACCGATCTTTATGAAATTTGACATGAGAGTTCCTGGGTATGAAATCCCCGAACGTTTTTTTCATTTTTTTGATAAATGTCTTTGATGACGTCATATCCGGCTTTTCGTGAAAGTTGAGGCGGCACTGTCACGCCCTCATTTTTCAACCAAATTGGTTCAAATTTTGGTCAAGTAATCTTCGACGAAGCCCGGGGTTCGGTATTGCATTTCAGCGTGGTGGCTTAAAAATTAATTAATGACTTTGGTCATTAAAAATCGGAAAATTGTAAAAAAAAAATAAATATTTATAAAACGATCCAAATTTACGTTTATCTTATTTTCCATCATTTGCTGATTCCAAAAACATATAAATATGTTATATTCGGATTAAAAACAAGCTCTGAAAATTAAATATATAAAAATTATTATCAAAATTAAATTGTCCAAATCAATTTAAAAACACTTTCATCTTATTCCTTGTCGGTTCCTGATTCCAAAAACATATAGATATGATATGTTTGGATTAAAAACACGCTCAGAAAGTTAAAACAAAGAGAGGTACAGAAAAGCGTGCTATCCTTCTCAGCGCAACTACTACCCCGCTCTTCTTGTCAATTTCACTGCCTTTGCCATGAGCGGTGGCCTGACGATGCTACGAGTAAAATGGCATTGCGTTCAGTTTCATTCTGTGAGTTCGACAGCTACTTGACTAAATATTGTATTTTCGCCTTACGCGACTTGTTTTCTCTCTCTTGTTGATGCCGGAAACCGAGTCACGTGAATTGATCGTCCGCTGTTCATTGGCTGACTACCAAAACGTGTTTTCAGATTTTAGAGCAGGCTCTAAAACCAAAAACACGACGGGGAAACACGAAACAGTGCTTTCCGAAACGCGTTTTGAGGGATGTCACACGGGAAACACGCTGTTTTGTGTTTGTTTTGAGAGAAAACACTGTTTTGTGTAGTCCGTCTGTCATGGCCTTAAGATAAACGTAAATTTGGATCGTTTTATAAATTTTTATTTTCTTTTACAATTTTCAGATTTTTAATGACCAAAGTCATTAATTAATTTTTAAGCCACCAAGCTGAAATGCAATACCGAAGTCCGGGCTTCGTCGAAAATTACTTGACCAAAATTTCAACCAATTTGGTTGAAAAATGAGGGCGTGACAGTGCCGCCTCAACTTTCACGAAAAGCCGGATATGACGTCATCAAAGACATTTATCAAAAAAATGAAAAAAACGTTCGGGGATTTCATACCCAGGAACTCTCATGTCAAATTTCATAAAGATCGGTCCAGTAGTTTAGTCTAAATCGCTCTACACACACACACACACACACACAGACACACAGACACACACACACACACACACACACACGCACGCACATACACCACGACCCTCGTTTCGATTCCCCCTCGATGTTAAAATATTTAGTCAAAACTTGACTAAATATAACAAACAAACAAGTCGCGTAAGGCGAAAATACAATATTTAGTCAAGTAGCTGCCCTTTTTCAGCAAGACCGTATACTCGTAGCATCGTCAGTCCACCGCTCATGGCAAAGGCAGTGAAATTGACAAGAAGAGCGGGGTAGTAGTTGCGCTAAGAAGGATAGCACGCTTTTCTGTACCTCTCTTTGTTTTAACTTTCTGAGCGTGTTTTTAATCCAAACATATCATATCTATATGTTTTTGGAATCAGGAACCGACAAGGAATAAGATGAAAGTGTTTTTAAATTGATTTCGAAAAAAAAAATTTGATAATAATTTTTATATATTTAATTTTCAGAGCTTGTTTTTAATCCGAATATAACATATTTATATGTTTTTGGAATCAGCAAATGATGGAGAATAAGATAAACGTAAATTTGGATCGTTTTATAAATTTTTATTTTTTTTTACAATTTTCCGATTTTTAATGACCAAAGTCATAAATTAATTTTTAAGCCACCAAGCTGAAATGCAATACCGAACCCCGGGCTTCGTCGAAGATTACTTGACCAAAATTTGAACCAATTTGGTTGAAAAATGAGGGCGTGACAGTGCCGCCTCAACTTTCACGAAAAGCCGGATATGACGTCATCAAAGACATTTATCAAAAAAATGAAAAAAACGTTCGGGGATTTCATACCCAGGAACTCTCATGTCAAATTTCATAAAGATCGGTCCAGTAGTTTAGTCTGAATCGCTCTACACACACACACAGACACACAGACACACAGACACACACACAGACACACGCACATACACCATACCCTCGTTTCGATTCCCCCTCGATGTTAAAATATTTAGTCAAAACTTGACTAAATATAAAAAGCAACAAGAACAACAACCACCACCACCACCAAACAACCACCACCCCCACCATCACCACAACAACAACAACAACAACAACAAAAACAACAATAACAACAACAACAACAACAACAACAACAACAAGACAACAAATGTAAAAACTGTGACACACCGACACAGATCAAGTCGAGCCAGTATAAGGGAGAGAACTTATAATTAATAAGCTATGTCAAGAATTCAAGTTGCCTCCCTTAAATGTACTTTTAACGTCAAGGCAGAGGCTGACTTTGTTTCGGCGGTCAATTCAGACAGTTTCCTGTCACAAGTATTTTCAAAGATATATATCTACATGGTTAACACTGTCTTTCAAAGTACGCAAAATCGTGCAACAAATGACTGCCATTTTAAAAGATCGGACACCGATTAAACAAAAAAAGAGATTTCACTAATGTTTCGCCTGTGATATTTTTAGTGTATTGAAAGTGTGAACAAAATTAAAGAAATCAATCTTTCTTTCTTTATTTGGTGTTTAACGTCGTTTTCAACCACGAAGGTTATATCGCGACGAGGGAAAGGGGGGAGATGGGATAGGGGAAAGGGGGGAGATGGGATAGAGCCACTTGTTAAGTGTTTCTTGTTCACAAAAGCACTAATCAAAAAATTGCTCCAGGGGCTTGCAACGTAGTACAATATATGACCTTACTGGGAGAATGCAAGTTTCCAGTACAAAGGACTAAACATTTCTTACATACTGCTTGACTAAAATCTTTACAAACATTGACTATATTCTATACAAGAACCACTTAACAAGGGTAAAAGGAGAAACAGAATCCGTTAGTCGCCTCATACGACATGCGGGGTGCAGAGAAATAAGGATGTGGAAAAGAAGACTTTTGGTAAGTGAAATAAAGGTGATGGATCCAGTCTACAAAAGAAGAGAAGAAACAGAACCGTTAGTCGCCTCTTACGACATGCTGGGTAGCATCGGGTAAATTCTTTCTAGTCCCAACCAATATGGGACTCCCCCTAACCCGCGGGGGGGAAGAAATCAATCGCACAGACTTTATGATACAGAATTTTGAATCTGATGACATGCCAAGAAACATGTAAACGAGAGTTGGTTAATGGAATGAGATATCGGACCGGTCAATTACAATCACAGGACCTATTTTGGAAGTGGTATTAATCCCTGGTTTACGTTGTAATGTTAAAACACACCGACACTGATCATAAGTCGAACCAGTACAAGGGAGAAAACATGTAAACAGTGAGCTTTGTCGAAATTTGTCCCTCGGTGTGTGTAAGTGTGTGTGTGTGTGTGTGTGTGTGTGTGTGTGTGTGTATGTGTGTGTGTGTGACTGTGTGTGTGTGTGTGTGTGTGTATCTGTGTGTGTGTGTGTGTATCTGTGTGTGTGTGTGTGTGTGTGTGTGTGTGTGTGTGTGTGTGTGTGTGTGTGTGTGAGAGAGATAGCCCCACCCCCCTTTTTTTTCCTAACGACCAGAACGAAACTATAGGGGATACAAACTGAAATGACAGCGGCAAAACGAACACGTGCATTCAATGACACTCATATAATATGCAGAACGTGTCGTATTAGTATTACCTACGAGTGATAATAGTGCCCTCTGCTATTGCCTGACACCTTTGGGTTCGTCAACTGGTTCTTGTCACGCAACGCGACCACTACGATGATTTAATGGAAGTGACTGTGTCGAAACGCCTGCATACACAAACTGCAATGCCACTTTACTGAGATGGAAGGTTGCAGGACAATACCACTTTAACACTGTGGTGGAAGGTCTGAGGACAATACCACTTTAACACTGTGATGGAAGGTCTGAGAACAATACCACTTTAACACTGTGATGGAAGGTCTGAGGACAATACCACTTTAACACTGTGATGGAAGGTCTGAGAACAATACCACTTTAACACTGTGATGGAAGATCAGAGAACAATACCACTTTAACACTGTGATGGAAGGTCTGAGGACAATACCACTTTAACACTGTGATGGAAGGTCTGAGGACAATACCACTTTAACACTGTGATGGAAGGTCTGAGGACAATACCACTTTAACACTGTGATGGAAGATCAGAGAACAATACCACTTTAACACTGTGATGGAAGATCAGAGAACAATACCACTTTAACACTGTGATGGAAGGTCTGAGGACAATACCACTTTAACACTGTGATGGAAGGTCTGAGGACAATACCACTTGTCTGAGGACAATACCACTTTAACACTGTGATGGAAGATCAGAGAACAATACCACTTTAACACTGTGATGGAAGGTCTGAGGACAATACCACTTTAACACTGTGATGGAAGATCAGAGAACAATACCACTTTAACACTGTGATGGAAGGTCTGAGGACAATACCACTTTAACACTGTGATGGAAGATCAGAGAATAGGTCGAGGAAGAGAAGTGTTAGTGTACCCTGAGGAACACTTAGTGAGTGAATATTGCTCCCAACCCCCGTTCCTATTCCGTCACTGTCATGTTAAACTGGAGTTAAAGCTGCGTCGTGTGCTTCATTTTAATGTTGACAGCTCGTTCATCTGTTAGTGGATTAGTCCGTTGAAGAGATACTGTTGACTCCATTTCTGGCAACGTACACGCACACTCGCAAGCACTAACGCACGCACATACGTGCGCACGTAAGTATACACACATGGATGTACACACATACACACACACACACACACACACACACACACACACACACACACACACACACACACACGTACACGTACACGTACACTCACATACATAGGGAGACACACGTCGTCCTTCCGCCATCGTTACAAACACCTTTCAGTCAATACTTGCATGAATGTTAAAATAAGACGAAACAAAATACCGGTTGACAGTAACATAAGAGAACATTGTGGTGGGGTATTTTTCATTCTCAAAAATCGATCGTTGACTTCAGAGTTCCATGCAGCAAACATGAACCAATCACTTTAGGAGTGAGCGTCAAAGACACAAAATTAATGAGATGCAAACGACATCACAGACAGACAGACATATGGAAATATTGATGGACAGACAGACATACAGATAGACAGAGTACGCACATTAACAACGAATGCGCAGAGATCTCGGTTAAGTTCGGCTTCACCCTGGGGAACACTCAGTAAATGATCGTTACTCCTACCCTCCTTTCCTATTCCCCCTGTGCCACTTGAAACTGCCAGTAAAATTGCAGCGTTTGCCTAATTTTCGTTTGGATAGCTCGTTGATCTGTTAGTAAATTGGTCCGCTGAAGAGACTCAATTTCAGGCAACAGACACACTCACTCGCACGTTATGACGGCTATAATTACGAGCGCGTGCAGGAACGCACGCATGAACGCATGGACGTACACACTCTGTACGTACGCACGCACGCGTACGCACACACAAACACGCAAACACACGCACACACATGGAACATGCGACGATCAGCAGGCAGTTTTGATTCAGTCTTAGTAATCGACTATTCAAGCCTAGAGACTCCCAAGCACAGATCAACACCAATCAGTCACATAATCTAAGAAAAAAACCAAATCTGTGTAAATGAGTTGTACACTATTCACATGGACGGGCAAACAAATTTAAAACAAGTACAGAAAAAATTCCCATTTAGAGCGACATAAGAGAACGTGGATGCAAAATTGAACAGGGTTTTTTGTCTTCATTCCCAGAAATCGATCAGAAACGATCACTGACTCGAGTGTTCCATACAGCAAACATGAACCAATCACTTTCTCAGTAAGCATCAAAGAGACACAAATAATCTGCGAATAGCATCATTAAAAGACAGACAAACAGACAGACAGACAGGCAGACGGACAGACGGACAGACGGACAGTCAGACAGACAGAATGCGCGCGCACATTGACTATAGACGCGCAGAAATCTGGGATAAGTCAGATTTAGTTATCCCAGACAGACGTTTAGACAGACAGACAGACAAACAGACAGACAGACAAACAGACAGACAGACAAACAGACAGATAGAGTCGTAGTCCTTATTCCCCCCCCCCCCCCAAAAAAACAAAAAAACCAAACAATAGTGCTAAGTCATATTTAGATTTCTCACCTACACAGACAGACAGACAGACAGACAGACAGACAGACAGTAGACAGACAGACAGACAGACAGACAGTAGACAGACAGACAGACAGACAGACAGACGGACCCGTAGTCAATCTCGGTCAAGCATGTAAGAATGTACACACCATCGTTTCAGTATTTAAAGTCAGGGTTTTCCTGCGTACGTTACGCGGATGTTACGAACAAGTAGTAATAGATCGAAACAGACAGGCAGACAGAGATGAGGCAGACAGAGATGAGGCAGACACGGGTGGATGTACAGACAGAAAGACAGAACAGCATACAGAGCGAAAGACGGTCACAGACAGTGCAAATACACAACCATACATTTATAAACAGACACAAAGACATGCATACAGACCGAAAGACGGTCACAGACTGTGCAAACATACAGGTATTCAGATGAACAGACAGAAAGACAAGACATGCAGACAGACCGATACATAGACAAAGACAGAGGCAACACAAAGACAAAGACAGAGGCAACACACAGGCATACAGATGAACAGACTAAAAGACATGCAGACAAACCGAAAGGCTGAAAAAGTCAGTGCAAACATACAGCCAAACAGATGAACAGACTAAAAGACATGCATACAGCCAAACAGATGAACAGACTAAAAGACATGCATACAGAGCGAAAGGCTGAAAAAGTCAATGCAAACATACAGCCATACAGATGAACAGGCTAAAAGACATGCAGACAAACCGAAAGGCTGAACAAGTCAGTGCAAACACACAGCCATACAGATGAACAGACTAAAAGACATGCATACAGGCAGAGCGAAAGACGGTCAGAGACAGTGCAAACGCACAGGCTTTAGATGAACAGACAAAAAGACATAGATACAAACCGAAAGACGGCCACAGACAGTGCAGACTAGAGGCATACAGCTGAACAGACCAAAGGACATGCAGACAAACCAAAAGACGGTCACAGACAGAGCAAACAGAGGCAAACAGATGAACAGACAAACTGGCAGCTAGGCAGACAGACAAATACGACTCTAACGACGCTCGTTATTCAACAGGTGTTTTTCAACTTGTGTGCACAGATCGACAAGAAATGCTGAAACGATGAGAGCCTGAAGCGGCGAATTCTCACCGTGCCTGGCACCCCCGCCAACATTCTCACGGGCACGTGACGAATGTACTACGCTGCACTGAAAATGTAAGCTTACCGTCACCAGTCACTTATCTGCAGGCTGTGCGAATTTCGTTGAGTTTGTCAGTCTGTCTGTTTGGATGTTTCCACAAAAAAAGAAGAAGTAAAATTATGATTTGCTCTTTCTTTCTCTCTCTCTCTCTCTCTGTCTCTCTCTCTCTCTCTCTCTCTCTCTCTCTCTCTCTTTTAGAGTCTCTCTCTCTCTCTCGCTTTCTCTCCCTCTCTCTCTGTCTCTCTCCCTCTTTCATTCTCTCTCTCTCTGTAACACACACACACACACACACACTCACACACTCACACACACACAGACACACACACAAACACACACAAACACACACATACACACACAAACGCTCACACACACCTACACACATCCACACGCACACACACGCACACACACACACACGTACACACACGTCACGTTACACACACACACACACACACACACACACACACACACACACACACACACACACACACACACATCTCTTTCTTTACCTTTCTCTCTCTCCTTGTCTCACTCCTCCTCTCTCTCTCTCTCTCTCTCTCTCTCTCTCTCTCTCTCTCTCTCATCAAAGAAAATTGAAAAATAAGATATCTCTCTCGGGATCAGTCAGCATAGCCCCAGAACAACAAACGTAGCACCACAAAATCTTGATTTTTCAAACCTTTTTTCAGCAGACTATAATAACATACAACAGAGAGAAAACACACACAGACACCCCCGCACACACGCACACTCGCAGACGTATTTTAAAGACGCAGACACAATGGCAAACACAGATTTAAACACGTTCAGGAAAATGATCCACCTTTAAAAAAAAAAAAAAGAGAAGCAACAATAACAAACACATCAACACAGCTGAGCGCACGCACCGTCACACACACACACACACACACACACACACACACACACACACACACACACACATACACCCACCCCCCCCCACACACACACCATAACACTCACATACACTCACACACTTACACACCGACACACACACACACACACACACACACACACACACACACCACAAACACATACACACACACAACCACACACACACACACCGACACACTCACACGCACACACAAAAAAACACACACACACACACACACACACACACACACACACACACACACACAAACACACATTTCATCACAGTGTTAAAGTGGTTTTATCCTCAGAACTTTCGTCATAGTGTTAAAGTGGTATTGTTCTACGATCTTCCATTGCAGTGTTAAAGTGGTATTGTCCTCTGACCTTCCATCACATGTGGGAGCTCTCATCCCCCCCCACCCACACACACGTACACACACACACACAAACAACGACACACACACATAAACACACACACGCACACACACGCACATACACCCCCCCACACACACACACTACCCTCACACACACATACAAACACTACCCCCCCCACACACACACATACACTACCGGCCCTCACCCACACTGAAAGGGAGTGGTCACAGGGATGGTTCGCACACGGCTTCACTTTCTCCCCTCGTTCAGCTCTCGCAGAATCTTGATAGCATTTTGCGCCAGCCAAGACTCAGGCTCACAGAGGCGGGCATCGAATTTTGCCGCTGACTTTGCTCAGTGCTTCAGTCTTCATCCGTTGGCGTTGTTTTTGCGGGTGATAGTGGTGGTGGTGGTGTTGTTGTTGTCGTGCCGCGCAGCTGTGATTTTTGTCTGTGTCATTGATGTTGGTGTGATCTCGACCGGTGACATCATCCGTGGAGTGATATCTGTAGAAAGTGGATACCAGTTCTTTCGATCGAGAAACCGAAGCAACAAGTGGATTGGACTATCAGTTCTGTCCGATTGTTGTAGAAGTTATTATTGTTGTTGAATTGTGAAGATTAGGGACTAGCAGTGAGTATACGAAAGAGAAAAGTTTAACTTTTTTGTTTCTTAATTGAAGTGAGTTTTGTGGAATTGCTGGTGGAAGGATTCACTGGTGATTTGTGTGATGGCACTAACGTGATTTCGTCGGAACTTCAAAACAATAAGGTGAGTGAAATACGCAGTTTTGTTCTTTCCAGATTTGTAGACACACACTATTTAATGAGAAAAGACTAACAGATTTTGTAATTGATTTGTTTTGTTTTGTATTTGCTTGTTTTTGACTGTGAACTGAACAAGGGACTTGTTTCTAAATGTGAAGCGTTTCTTCTGTGTAAAGCGCGCGTTGCTAGCCGAGTACGATTCAGTAATGTGGAACTGTCTGTCACTTTGTGTAAGCATTGCCGTCATAAGCAGGAATTCTATTCCAGAAAAAAAGAAAACGCTATGAAAATAAGAGAGAGAATGAAAGAAAGAATGAGAACTCAGAACTCAGAACTCAGAAATGGTTTCACTGTGAAGCCATCGGCCAGTACACAGATTGGGAGGGGGGAGGGGGGAGGGGGAGGGGGAGGGGGGGGGGGCTGTATATCTAAACGATCGCGATATGTACAACGAATACTATCATGGATAACCATGTTGATTCTTCCGTCCAAAACTTGGTCTGTTTTCAGTTTGTATTTCCGCCGTTGTTATCACGCACGAATCGATTGCGATTTGATAACAGTCTTATTGTCTGTATGTCCATCAAGTCATAATGTCTGTACACGTCTTCCATGTGCGTTTTCACACACACACACACACACACACACACACACACACACACACACACACACACACACACACACACACACGCACACACACACACACACCTACACACACATACCTACACGCCCACACACACACACACACACACACACACACACATACACACACACATGTATACACACACATACACCCACACAAACACACACACACAAACACACACACACACACACACACACACACACACACACACACACACACACACACACACACACAATATAAAATCCAAGTTTCATGCGTGATCACATTAGCCGAGTACTGCATTTCAATTGAACTCTCCGACTCCCATGGAAGTGACTAAAGTTTGAAGTAAATGCCCAAAGTTTAATAGCATGACCAGACACATTAATCTTCGGAGATGTCTATCGGGGCACGGTCAGCGGTCAGATAAACGGTCAGTTCCACGCAAACAAGCACTATACTGTGATAGACAGAACAACTCCCGAAACAGTTAGACCGTTCGTTCCAAAATCAAGAACCAACAAGTCGCGGCCAGCGATATCAACACATTTCGTCAACCTGTCGGCATGAAACTAAAACGTCGTCTCTGAAAAACCGTCAAGATGACTAAAACCTGGCTCGCCGAAACCCGTAAACCGAGACGGGTCGAGCTGGTTCCGGCGAAGCACGCCAACAAAAGATCTAATTTGCATCAACCGATTTTCTTTAATTCTAACCACATTTTCAGAGTAAACATATATACATACATTAGATATTAATGACAACTTTAATGAACCAACGAGAACAGAGTGAAAGATTCCTTGACCGATGTTTCAATCAATTTTGTTGAAAAATGAGGGCGTCACAGTGCCGCCTCAACTTTCACTAAAAGCCAACCAAAAACATTGATGGAAAAAAACAACGAAGATAAAACGTCTAAGGATATCATCTATATTGATAATTGCATACTCATTAAAAATGTTAGTTCGTCCGTCTGTTTGTCCGTCTCATTTTTAATTGCCCATAATTCCGGCGTCTATCAGCAAATTTGCCTGAATATCGCAAGAAAAATGCCATTAGATGAGGCATATTGATATGTGTGTGTGTGTGTGTGTGTGTGTGTGTGTATGTGTGTGTGTATGTGTGTGTGGTTGTGGTTGTGTGTGGGTGTGAGTGTGTGTGTGTGTGTGTGTGTGTGTGAGTGTAGCTGTCGGTTTTTATTTTCTCTCTCCCTCTCCCTCACCCTCTCTCTTTCTCTCCCTCTCTCTTTTTCTCTCTCTATCTCTCCCCCTCTCTCTCTCTTTCTCTCTCTTTCTATCTTTCTCTCTCTCTCTCTTTCTCTCTCCCTCTCTCCCCCCCTCTCTCTCTCTCTCTCTCTCTTTCTCTCTCTCTCTCTCTCTCTCTTTCTCTCTCTTGGCAAAACAGTATCACCCCTCATACGAAAACAAGGACAGCTCACATACGTCGCGACCACTTTCTTATCTCCTGCTCCTTATAATTATAATAATCGATTACCAGAGCGTCCTCTGCTGCCAAACTAGCCGGCCACACGCTAACAAATAATTGTCCACACTAACCTATCTACCCCAAGTAACCACGGTGTAAATTTATGGAATGCGCAAGACATGACCAGCGCGAACTGAAGCATGAAACAATGACACTAACCGAGAGACATGTTCCAAGTCCGTCTGTTTGTTTGCTTGTCTGTTTCTGTTTCTAGTGCTCTCTGACTTTTTCTCGGTATTTCTGTCTTTCTGTCTGTCTCTGTCTCTCTTTCTCTCTGTGGCTCCCCTCTCTCTCTCTCTTTCTCTCTCTCCCTCTCTTTCTATCTCTTTCTCCCTAGCCCTCTATCTCTCTTTATCTCTCTTTCTCTTTCTCTCCGTCTCTCTCTGTCTCTCTTTCTCCCTCTAGCTCTCTAGTCCCTCTAGTCTAGCTTATAGTAGGAACTAGCTGTAAGAAAGGACCATATGGACCTAATGCTATCATCCCTCGGTAATGAAGTTTTCGAGTTCGAGTTCGAGTTCTCTCTTTCTCTATCTCTCTTTCAGAGGCTACGCCATACATGCAAGCACACTCACACGCAAACCAACCAACAGAAACACTCACACGCGCACGAGCATCCATGCACGTACGCACATAAACACGCACATACAAAACAACACGCACGCACAAATACTCGCAAATAACCAAGCAAACAAACCGACGCACACACACACACACACACACACACACACACACACACACACACACACACACACACACACACACACACACACACCTCCACCACCATCCTTAATGGATCTTACATAGTGTTCATTTAACACAAAATCGGTCCGTGAACCGGAAATGCTTCTGGACAATATGGTGGCCACTTCCTGTTTTTCGATCTTTGCACGCACAGTCCCCTGCAGTGAAGATGTCTCTTGAGATTGATTTGATTCCACTCTCTTATGGCCTGAAATCGAAAGTAGACAAGACAACGAGAGGTTTGGTAAAGACCTCTCTTGGTTTTAAAAGCCTTCACACGCGTCGAGGTCGTAAATGCACGCGCAGGCTGTATTGTAACTGAAGACTTGTCCTTTACAGTGTTTTGGACCTCAATTCCCTTTCGTGTTCTGGAAAGGCATTAGTGGAAACTTGGGCTGTTATGGGGCTAGAGCAGCAGATAATTTGTTTTTGATTTATATCACACTGGACGAAGGTGAGTCACATGAACATTAATTTGCTCTTCTTGTTATGTGTGAAATGTTGAATGTTAATATCCAATGAATGTTAATAGCGGTATGCGAGTAAGAATGCTTCATTATTGTTTTTATCATGATGATTATTTTTATTGTTATTAACGATGAATGCCTGCAGTGACTCAATCTGAAATCGCATTGATGCACTGGATCTTAACGGCTAAAAAGGCCGTTTATTTAGTACAAAATACCCATTATGACCGAATAAGAAATGCGGAAGACTCATTTGAGAAACCAAATGCGATTTTACGTTTGTTTTTGTCATGCTTACTTTCTTGTCGTTATTTGAAAAAAATACTTAAAAAAAAAGATATTGTTAATCCAGACACAGGTTTCTGGGTGGGAATTAGGTGTATTGCTGCTAAATAAGTTCTTAGCTACATCACTGACTTTTTTCAACTGCCAGAAAAAAAGCTCTTATACTCTTTTCGCAGTGTTTTAGACCGATAGTCAGAAGGAAATCTCGACCGACCTGACTGAACCAGCACATTGGTACATGGTGCCATTTGGAATCAAATGAAAGAAAAAGATAACCTCGCCGGCATAATGCATGCGAGATTCATCGACGATTTTGAGATAAATTCATTATTTGTACCAGGGATAAGAGTCTGTCTGTCAGTCTGTCTGTCTGTCTGTCTGTCTGTATGTCTGTATGTCTGTCTACTTAAAAGACCAGTGGGTCGACGTACTGTACATGTAACTTTTTGCTTTGTCAATAGTTAAACGTTCCGATAACTACTTGTTTTTTGATTTCAAATAAAAGAAAAGAAAGTTACTGTGTAAGAATATGTGAGTTTTAACATGTACGGAAAACACGTTACTGCAGCACTACAACATCTCTAGAACAAGAAACCGGAGGGGTTGTAGTCGTAAAAACAAATCGGGTGGCAATGAATGACAGCTCGTGCAATTTGGTGGCAACTGACAAGCGACAACTGCTGTGCACACACTACTGCGCATGCAACAGGTGGTGGATCGTTAATATTGCTCTCTCCTCCTTTCTGTTGTTATTGCTGCCTGAAGTTGCTGCTCTCTCTCTCTCTCTCTCTCTCTCTCTCTCTCTCTCTCTCTCTCTCTCTCTCTCTCTCTCTGTTTGTCTGACTTTTGTTGTTGTTGCCTGCAGTTGCTGCTCTCTCTGTTTCTTTCTATCTGACTTGTTGTTTCTGGTGCCTTTTTTTGTGTGCAACCAGTGCTCTTTGTTTCTGTATGGGTCTGTTTGTCTGTCGCTAATTGTTGCTAAATTTGCTTGCAATCGGCGTTGTCTGTCCAACTATATCCCTCTCTTTTTCTCTCTGTCCCTATCTGTCAGGCCAGAGATGGTACGGCATTTTGTTCCAAAACGTGTTTTGGGTTCTTGGCATTTTAAAATACTTCGAACACCGTAGAATCATTGTGCGATGTCCTTATGGCAGGTACACCTACACTTAATGGCAATGCAAACTGCCCCCTGAAATCTCGTTTTTAGCTGTGTGGTTAGAATTTGTACACACACTTTTTTCGATCTTCATAGTTCAAGCTTAAACAATAAGTGATACGGCTGTAACTCTGTCTCTGTCACTATTCTGCAGAATCATGTCTCTCTCTGTCGTTTTTGCCCCGGCCTCTCTGTCTCCTTTTCTGTCTGTCTATCTGTTTGTCTGTGTAAGTCTCCATCTATCGGTCTGTCTGTCTGTCTGTCTGTCTGTCTGTCTGTCTGTCTGTCTGTCTGTCTGTCTGTCTATATGTCTGTCTGTCGGTCTGCCTCTCTCTCTATATATATATCTCTCTCGCTCTCTCCCCCCCACACACACACTTTCCCAACTTATCCTCGCGACATTGATGTTTCTGTCTTCAATCTCAGTGCGTGTGAAAACGGTAAAACGCCTTGTAACAAGGTGATCGTGCCCTTGCCTTTATTAATTGCTCTGCACGCTGCCAGCTTCGATGTTTTAGGAAGGCGCCGGGGTTGATTGAGGCTCCTTTCTAAAGTAATCTTCTGATGTTCGTTAGAGAACACGAAGCGTCTGTCAGTGATGTCTTGAAGCTTGGCTGTTACCGCAGGCCAATGGGTCCTATGAGGACATAACATTCAAATTCAGGTCAAGTAGTTAGTGAAGTGGATCATGCAACAAGCCATAAAATATGTTCATGATCATTAATTCTGTAGTACTTGCGTGCCTTCTACCTCAAACTTCCAGACGGATTCGGAGTTTCCAAATTGAAGACGCGTCACCTTGAACCTCACCTCCAAAGTGAAATATCTTACGATCACAAGCGAAATAGAGCGCGAAAAGGCGACACAATAGGAATGATAGCATCACGTGTAAGTTTTTCAAATTCTTACAGAGGAAACAACAACGTGTTTCGAAAATGAAGTTTGTCTCGGTGACTTGGTCATCAAGCGCAGTACTGGCAAATTACTTCTGAGGTCCATATCAGACTGCAGTTTGACCCGATATCATTTACATGATATACATACATGTGAAGGTATGGTTTTGTCGTACGTAGAATACAGACTTTTTCGCAGTGTTTTTTGCAATGATTGAATTGATACATTGTTTTGAATAAGTTGGTACGATTGGACAGTTGAGAAGTTGATAGGGCAGTTTGTGAAGTCATGTTTTATATTCATTATTGAATTATTATACGTTATTTGCGTTTTTGACCAAAATATGACATTTTACACAGATCGAGACAGTCATTGTTCTCCGAGACCGCGCTAGCGGTCGAGGTGAACAATGACTGTCGAGATCTGTGTAAAATGTCATATTTTGGTCAAAAACGCAAATAACATTTATGTATCGATCGAATTCCTTTCAGGTACTATTCATGACTTTGTTGTTGTTTTGACGATTGAACGAGCACACACACATGTATGCAATCAAACACATACGCTTCATATTTGGGCGTTTCAGGTTGACCGAAACTTCAAAGGAACTACAAAACACACGTCATGTACTGACTTTGTTGTTGTTTTGACATTGAACAGCACACACACATGCAATCAAACACATGACGTGTGTTTTGTAGTTCCTTTAAAGTTTCGGTCAACCTGAAACGCCCAATTATAAAGTTTTGTAGGCCTCTGACGTCACATGACTCAAAGAAGGGAAATCCAATCTCCAATCGATACATTATACGTTATTTGCGTGTTTGACCAAAATATGACATTTTACACAGATCGAGACAGTCATTGTTCTCCGAGACCGCGCTAGCGGTCGAGGTGAACAATGACTGTCGAGATCTGTGTAAAATGTCATATTTTGGTCAAACACGCAAATAACATTTATGTATCGATCGAATTCCTTTCAGGTACTTATGACTTTGTTGTTGTTTTGACGATTGAACGAGCACACACACACATGCATGCAATCCACATGTATGCAATCAAACACATAAGCTTCATATTTGGGCGTTTCAGGTTGACCGAAACTTCAAAGGAACTACAAAACACACGTCATGTACTCACTTTGTTGTTGTTTTGACATTGAACAGCACACACACATGCAATCAAACACATGACGTTTTTTTTTTGTTGAGTTCCTTTGAAGTTTCGGTCAACCTGAAAAGCCAAATTATAAAGTTTTGTCGGCCTCTGACGTCACATGACTCAAAGAAGGAAAATCCAATCTCCAATCGATACATTATTTATTAGTTGAATTGCGGCAATATTAAAAAAATGAATTCAGCAAAAACTGCCACACTGCACAGAAAGCACCAGACGGTTGACTTTTGATACATGTACAAGTGAAAGGATGCTCTTTGCGCCTTTAAATAGTCTGGACAGATTCGTCGTGGTGTACCGTGATGACTGATGATTTACACGAGAAGGACGGTACCTTTAATAAAAAAAAGTAATCATAATCATCATAGGTTTACTCATCTCCTTTTATGTTTTTGTCTAATGATATACTACTACTACTACTACTACTACTACTACTACTACTACTACTACTACTACTACTACTAATTGTCAGTAAGTACTGGTGTCACATGACTGATGTGAACCAGTTGATTGGCTAATGGCGATGCGCTAAAACTGTTAGCGCACTCTTGGAGTGCGCTAACTTTTCCACAGAGCGTATTCTTCCGCCCTTTGCCTAAGCGAGACTGTACTCTCATCCTCAGAATTAATTAATGACATGTAGCTCATATTCTCCACAATACCAAAATACCATAAATTTCCTGCTTCTCAATTAAAGTAGAAGTGGGTTTTTTTCTGACAGATTGCATGTGCCTGTGCCACAGTTGCCACTGATCTAAAAATAGAACCCGCTGTGTCTAATTTTTCAGTTTCGACTTGCGAAGAATCTTCTCATAATTATGCCGTAGCTTATTATCCACATTACCAAATGATGAGTTAGTATACAATCCCCAGCAGCTAACAGAAAACACAAGTGTTATTCCGATAACGTACCACTGAGCTAGATCAGCATTTGGAATATATACGTAGCAGACTAGATTACACTGAAATACGACTGCATCAGTTCAGTAAATGAATGGCTTCCGAATTATTATTTCAAGACAAGAACAATCGGAATCGAAAGCGTGTAGGGTTTAGAACGTCCGTACCATATAATTATAAGACTTATTAGCAGCCTGCCTCATGCGTGCAGACTCGGTGCAACGTGACGAGCAATTTTTGTTTTTGGAATGCCGCAGTGGTTCGATTGCCCTAGCCTAGCAGACGACATAAACCCCGCTCAGCAAACTAACATGTTGGGCAAATGTGAACTAAAAAACGATGGGGATATAATACGTGTAGGGTTCAGAGCATTCTTACCGTTCATATTTAGTACCAGACTCCCCGATGAGTGAAGATAGCACACGAGAAACATGCCACATTTATTTTGAAAATGTGCTAACCGTCGACCTTGGGGGGTTAGCCAATTCAAGGGGAGTCACTCTGCACAGTCAATCCGTCGAAGCTCGACTTGAGGTTTCGAATCGCAAATAACTAAGAACACAGTCCTTCTCCGAGTTCAAATAAGGTCTCTGAAAGATCATCACTGTTTAGCTTAACGCTACACTGGAATTTACCAACAGAAATTAAAACAAGAGTTTGCGTGTGATGAAAGCACGACACACTTGAGACAGCCCACACAAAAGTAGATCTTCTACGACCTGACCACACAGTTATGCCTATTCAAATGCGCGTAGCAAAATGTGCGTGTTGTATCTTCTTTTTTTCTCTGGCGGTACCGACAATATCGTTATTGAAACAATCCCAGTGCACTAAGGGATTTATAGAGCAAATCTCGAAAATAATTATTGAACTCAGCGCTATGCGCTTCGTTCAATAATGAATTTTCTCGATTTGCTCTATAAATCCCTTAGTGCACTGGGATGTCTCAATAACTTAAATACTACTACTACTACTACTACTAATAATACGAGAATTTATAACGCGTACATAGTTCTCACTACAAGGCGACTCAAGGCGCACAGTACGAAATATGAGAGAGCCCTGATATGCAGCCGCTCGGTGCAGAAGGGACAGCACTCTATATTTCGGGGGAAGCATGCTGGGTATTTTCGTGTTTCTATAACCCACCGAACTCTGACATGGATTACAGGATCTTTTCCGTGCTTGATATATGTTATGAACGTATTCACCGTGGGTTGTTGGGCATCAAGCGCTTATTGTTTATTTGATATCCCTCGTGTGACTATCCCAGAGTCATCTCTTCTGTCTAAGAATAGTTGAGGGTATTTATATTAACTCACGGTGCCCTTCAGTCATATTAATTGTTGGATATATTGTTGCTGAAAAAACATTGTTTTTGAAACTGTATCTTACTGCGTACTGCATGCTATCTAGCTATAAAGAATCGATATGAATAGCTAATCATCTTTCTTTCGCTGCTTTTTCTTTGAATCATTTGGGTTTATTGTATGCGTGGGAGGGTGTTATTACTTATCAAACACGCGTCGCTTGGCTTGAACCAGTATCTCGTGGCATTTATTGTCTGCTTTGCCTCATGAAAGAAAAGACCGGATACATGATATCTTATCACGTTGTATATATTAATATTCCACCGCTTATATAGCTATTCTGATGAACACGTGGGGGAATTCGGGGGCTGTGATTGGGTGGTCTCTTCCGATCATCAAAGCATAATGCTACGGAAGTTGGCCATTTTTCTCAATATCCAAAAGCATATTGTCAATAACAAAGACGCATGGTTCCGGTTTACCCACCTGTACCACACGATGTTTCACTGATCGACAACAGCATACACTGACAACTTTAAATTCTTCTCGGGAATGTTTTTCAGCTTTACAAATGTCGATAGCATACCCTTTTCTGCTAACTTCCCGATGAAACAGGACTAAACCTATTATTTTCTGTCCCTAAACACCACAAAATACCCAAAGTCGAAAGATGTAGTACAAACAGGGGAGTACAACGAAACAGTCGTTTTTGTGTGCCTGTGAGCTTAGTTCACAGTTGCCGACTGACACACATTTTCGCATTCGGCTTTTCTTATCTCGTCAAGAGAGAGAGAGAGAAAGAGAGAGAGAGAGGGAGAGAGAGAGAGAGAGAGTGTGAGAGAGAGAGATGGAGAGAGGGAGAGAAAGAGAGGGATGGAGAGAGAAAGAGAGAGAGAGATAGAGATAGATAGATAGAGAGAGAGATAGAGAGAGAGATACCATTGTACACGCAGCACCAGATGTCAAGTGCTTGCTCGTAGTTGTAAGACAAGCTGTTTAGTCGGTCCGAGGGGAGTGCATCGTCTTCTTTGTTTTATCTTCCTCAATGTATCCCCGACGGAATCCTACATTCTGAGATCGTCGTTGTGTTGTCTTGCCCTGTTACATTCGGGTTGAAATGTCAATACTTAATTACGACGTTAACGAAGTTAAGTGAGACACGTAATAAGTGACAGGTGAACGAATGTATGGGTCTGGTAGACTTTAGTTTGAAGAGCAGTGGACTTAATTACCATCCTCGCGTCGTATGCTCGAATCCAGGCTACAATGTTGGCTCAATGGTGGGACCTCGGTTATGCTGTCAAAAGTTCAGGTGGCTCATGATTACACTAAATACGCACACACCTGGGAAGTGCAACTTTTGTTGCAGCTATTTTTCCTCTGGAAGGAAGAGACCCAATTTATCAACAATGGGAAGATACAATAAGAAATGAAATAAATGCAACAGACCTAACTCGTGTTGCTTCGTCAGCTTAGTCTTTTTGTCCATCCTGTCTTCAGGGTGTGAGTTGCAAAGACGTTACTGTCTGTTGCACATCAGCACCTAGTGTTTTCTTGTGCTCTTTTCCACTGATATACGGTTAGCGAAGTCGTGAGTGGTTTTTCTGTCTTGTACATTTCCATCCGATTGTTCTTTTGGATGTTCTTCACCTGTGTGTTTTGAGGGAAAATAACTGAATTGGAACTTCTGACTCACAGTGTATGGTCTATTTCCATTCTTCAAACGAAACGCGGGATCTGTTGTGTATGCCTCGATTTCTTGTCTGTTTACTTTCTTCAAATATTCATGTAACTCCATCCTTTATTTGTTTTTAATAATGTATGCTTTGCCTTGCTTTGATTCCTTATTTATTTGACCGATCTATATTCAATATTGTAAAATAGTATACACCACAACTTGATGTAAATTCCTATATAACCAACAACAGAATTATGTTTTTGTTTTTTTAATAGCAATTTGCTCGCGAGAAACACAGTCTACTTGTCAAAATTTAGGCTACTGTCTTGCAGTTTATAGTCATCTGGTAATTCTTCTCTTCAAATAAAAGGGAAGGAATAATCTCTTGGATGTCTCAATTCCGTCCTTGCTTGGCTCTCGTTGTCTAGTGCAATTCAGCATGGTGAGAGTAGACAAAATAAATACACTGCACAGCTTGCCGGAAGCGTATGCAAGCAATAGTGTTTTTCTTGGTATGCTATTCGTGAGAAACAAAAAGTTCATTCCTAGCCATTGTTTCACAATAAATTGTCTGTCGTTTCGCTTCTATCTATATACACGACTAGTGTCTGTGTGTCTGTCTGTGTATCTGTCTGTGTGTCTGTGTGTCTGTGCGCGATGCACGGCCAAAGTTCTCGATGGATCTGCTTCAAATTTGGTGGGCATATTCAAGTAGACCCGGGACACGACACAACCTGGTCGATATTTCAACACGTGCTCCCAGCGCGCAGCGCGGAACCGATTTTGGTTCCACCTCAGCTATTTTGGTTCCACCTCAGCTTACCCGGGCCCCCATACCGACACACCATAGCCGCTACACCACATCACAACGCCAAAGTTCTCGGTGGATCTTTTTCAAATTTGGACACCGTATTCAGCTACACCCCGGACACAATATCATCGATGAAATATTTCAACACGTGCTCTCAGCGCGCAGCGCTGAACTCATTTTCGTTTTTGTGTTCATTTCACCATTATAAGTAACTCTTCCTTATCTTCTCCAGTGTTTGGCGTTTATCTCCCTTCCTTCGTGTGGCTTTCCCGTTCAGTTGTAAGTTACTACACTGCGCTGTCCACTGCGCTGAGCGTCTTCGGATATTCCCGGCGTTCTGTTACTGTTACCTATTTTTAGAAGGTCAACGCAGTGTACAGAACGTAAATTGGACCCGTAAATTATCCTCACTGTAAAAGTGCAAAGGTCGAATCAATTTATAGCCACGCGAAAAATACACTGTCATCTATCTCTCTATAGATACGGCTTCTCTGTGTTTGTGTGTGTGTGTGTGTGAGTGTGTGTGTCTCTATGTAAGCAACACCTGTGCATTCTTCAGTTCTGTTTGTGATGTGGTCTGGCGGCTTTTGTGTAATTTTATGTACTGGCCTTCCTTTGAGAAGCCATAACTTGCTCAGTCCTGTTTGAGTGGAGTTCGCCTCCAAAGGTGATTAACACGGTTACATTCGTCGACAAGGATGGGACTCGATATGGTCAGGAATGGCATTATGGCCACTGAATCATTTTCGTGCTGTTCCCATTCCACGAATCTGGGAGGGACCTAAGCTTGGCGGGTCCATAGTTCGGCGTACGGCTCTAAGTACTTCTTCCCGGCGAAGCCGTCTACCCGGCGAAGCGGGTATTCATTCTAGTCCTACAGACAAGGATACTCCCTTTCATGTCTCAATTCTTGCTGTGTTTGGCTCACTCCGTTAGAGTCAGCATGGCGATATTATGAAAATATACATCAAACACATACAAACAAACACTGTATTTTTCATAGCATGTTAATCTTGAGAAATAAATTGACGCACCCAAGCCGTTGTCTGGAAGTTAATAGGCTGCTGTTTTTCTTTAAAGGTAATGGACACTCTGTTGTTTATCTCAATTCCTTCTGTTTGGCTCGTTTAGTTTAGCTTCAGCATGGCAATATTATGGAAAACATGCATCACAATGTTCTGTAAAAATATATGCATACAAGCAATTTTGTTTTTCATAGCATGTTACTCCAAGCCATTGCCTAACTGCCTTTGGGGTGAAGTCTGTTGCTCTTCTTCAAATAGTACGATAACTGTCTTTGATGTTTCAATACTTTTATTGTTTTGTTGGTATCGTATAACCCCGCGTTAGTATGGCGATATTATATACACAGTTTGCCATTAAAGGTGTGGATGATTTATACAGATAACATTTCATCACCAAGCTTTCAAAGGCACATGCGAGCAGCAGCATAGTGTGTGTAGATAAGCGTCTTTCTTTGATGAATAGGTTCAAAGGGGTGCACACCACTTAAGTGAACGACATTCCGTGGAAATAGAGGGCGCCGATGCGGCACTTGGTCGAAGCAATATTTGGTCGAAGCGACATTTGGTCGAACGACGTTTCCTCGAAACTTTGCCGTGTGTGTTTGTGTTTTATGTCCGTGTTCGTATTTGTGTTTTGTGTGCGTGTTTATGTATGTTCTTCGTGTGCGTGTTTATGTATGTTCTTCGTGTGCGTGTTTGTGTTTATTGTGCGTGTTTATGTATGTTCTTCGTGTGCGTGTTTGTGTTTTTTTGTGCGTGTTTATGTATGTTCTTCGTGTGCGTGTTTGTGTTTATTGTGCGTGTTTATGTATGTTCTTCGTGTGCGTGTTTGTGTTTATTGTGCGTGTTTATGTATGTTATTCGTGTGCGTGTTTGTGTTTTGTGTGCGTGTTTATGTATGTTCTTCGTGTGCGTGTTTGTGTTTATTGTGCGTGTTTATGTATGTTCTTCGTGTGCGTGTTTGTGTTTATTGTGCGTGTTTATGTATGTTCTTCGTGTGCGTGTTTGTGTTTTGTGTGCGTGTTTATGTATGTTCTTCGTGTGCGTGTTTATGTATGTTCTTCGTGTGCGTGTTTGTGTTTATTGTGCGTGTTTATGTATGTTCTTCGTGTGCGTGTTTGTGTTTTTTTGTGCGTGTTTATGTATGTTCTTCGTGTGCGTGTTTGTGTTTATTGTGCGTGTTTATGTATGTTCTTCGTGTGCGTGTTTGTGTTTTGTGTGCGTGTTTATGTATGTTCTTCGTGTGCGTGTTTATGTATGTTCTTCGTGTGCGTGTTTGTGTTTTGTGTGCGTGTATATGTGTGTTCTTCGTGTGCGTGTTTGTGTTTTGTGTGCGTGTTTATGTATGTTCTTCGTGTGCGTGTTTGTGTTTATTGTGCGTGTTTATGTATGTTATTCGTGTGCGTGTTTGTGTTTTGTGTGCGTGTTTATGTATGTTCTTCGTGTGCGTGTTCGTGTTTTGTGTGCGTGTTATATATGTTCTCAACGGGGTGTGGTACGTACGGTGGTGGGGTTCCAAAGAAACGTTGAAACACGGTCAATGCAAAATGGACTCCGGTTTGCATGTTGAATTCCCCAAAAACGATCGGACATGTAATGGTTAACTTTTCCTCGTGAATTTTTTGTTTGCCATGCAATTCCAACAGAAAGCATTGTGAACGAAAGCGGAGAAAACACGAGGAGGAAATGAGGACCCCCACCCTCCACCCCTTCAAACTTCGTAGATTTTTGTCAATTTATTTTGTCTCATCAGGGAATCTGTGGGTAATCTCTGGTCCCTTTGCTGTTTTCATCATGTAATTGTGCGTTGTATTTGTTAGTATTCGTCGCAGAGTGTTTTGGTTAATGTAATCATGTGTGGTCTGTTTGCGTTCGTCACATATAGTGTTAGGTAATGTAATCATGTGTGGTCTGTTAGCGTTCGTCACAGAGTGTAAGGTAATGTAATCATGTGTGGTCTGTTAGCGTTCGTCACAGAGTGTAAGGTAATGTAATCATGTGTGGTCTGTTTTCGTTCGTCACATATATAGTGTTAGGTAATGTAATCATGTGTGGTCTGTTAGCGTTCGTCACAGAGTGTAAGGTAATGTAATCATGTGTGGTCTGTTTGTGTTCGTCACAGAGTGTTAGGTAATGTAATCATGTGTGGTCTGTTTGCGTTCGTCACAGAGTGTAAGGTAATGTAATCATATGTGCTTTGTTAGCGTTCGTCACAGAGTGTTAGGTAATGTAATCATGTGTGGTCTGTTAGCGTTCGTCACAGAGTGTTAGGAAATGTAATCATGTGTGGTCTGTTTGCGTTCGTCACAGAGTGTTAGGTAATGTAATCATGTGTGGTCTGTTAGCGTTCGTCACAGAGTGTTAGGTAATGTAATCATGTGTGGTCTGTTTGCGTTCGTCACAGAGTGTTAGGTAATGTAATCATGTGTGGTCTGTTTGCGTTCGTCACAGAGTGTAAGGTAATGTAATCATGTGTGCTTTGTTAGCGTTCGACACAGAGTGTTAGGTAATGTAATCATGTGTGGTCTGTTTGTGTTCGTCACAGAGTGTTAGGTAATGTAATCATGTGTGGTCTGTTTGCGTTCGTCACAGAGTGTTAGGTAATGTAATCATGTGTGGTCTGTTAGCGTTCGTCACAGAGTGTAAGGTAGTGTAATCATGTGTGGTCTGTTAGCGTTCGACACAGAGTGTTAGGTAATGTAATCATGTGTGCTTTGTTAGTGTTCGACACAGAGTGTTAGGTAATGTAATCATGTGTGGTCTGTTAGCGTTCGTCACATAGTGTTAGGTACTGTAATCATGTGTGGTCTGTTTGCGTTCGTCACAGAGTGTTAGGTACTGTAATCATGTGTGGTCTGTTTGCGTTCGTCACAGAGTGTTAGGTAATGTAATCATGTGTGGTCTGTTAGCGTTCGTCACAGAGTGTTAGGTAATGTAATCATGTGTGGTCAGTTAGCGTTCGACACAGAGTGTAAAGTATTGTAATCATATGTGGTCAGTTAGCGTTCGACACAGAGTGTAAGCTATTGTAATCATGTGTGCTTTGTTACTGTTCGTCACAGAGTGTTAGGTATTGTAATCATATGTGCTTTGTTAGCGTTCGACACAGAGTGTTAGGTATTGTAATCATGTGTGGTCTGTTAGCGTTCGTCACAGAAAGCACATCTTGCAGCTGTTCTCTGACAACAAGGCTTTCAACACGTTTAGTGTCGACAAGTGTAGCATGTGTGCATGGGGAGGGCAAACCTTGTTTTTTCCCCATTGCTGCAAATCATGTTCTGTAGCCAGTAAAAGCATTACAGCTTCCTTGCTTTCAACACTTGGGTTGTTTTAGTTTCTGTTCTGCATGTAAAAGTGATTTTGGAAGATAAGAAGTATAAGAGACCCACGTTAAGATGCAGGAGTGGAAGAAAGGCTTGGAAGTCAAAAGTGAACAAAAAAGAGTAAACTAAATCTACTACTAAAATCTTCTACTTACCTCTTCCTCCTCCTTCTCCTCCTCCTACTCCTCCTCCTTTTCCTTCTCCTTCTTCTTTTTCTTCTTCTATTTCTTCTTCTCTCTACTTAATGCATTCCTCCCATCATCGAACTATGTTTTCCTAGTCATACCAACACAGTGCAAACGAACAGAGACAGAGGTGAGAACGGCAGATGGTAGGGAGGCCCACTGACAGTAAGCGTGAACAGACCACAGAAGGCCATTTTTAGAGTGCTGTAAACAGCTTCAAAATTAAGCAATGTTCTTATAGTTCAGGTTTGAAATGTAAAAGTACTTATAGAATTGCTGTGCAAAGTTTGAAGCCTGTTAGAATTATACATTTGGAGGTATTGGACTGTAAAGTCAGGCAAATATGCGATTTTTTCACAATTGGGAAGTTATGTACAGGGCGACAAATTAAAAAAAGCAAAAAGAAATGACCTTTTCGGTTTTATTTTATAAAACAGATTGCAGCAACCACAAATGTATCACAGTTGAACCAATAAATGCAATAAAAAGGGTTTTATAGCCGATTGCAATTTTAGGCTATATTGACGTCATCACACGAAATTTAAGAAACGCGAACAAGCAAATCTTCAGTGGTTTTACAGGTAAAGATGTCATACGATATATCAAATTGAAGATCTCTTTGTGTACAATCTAGCTGTCATACTTTTGATGCTGTATAATCAAAACTTTACAACTTAAGCTTGAAAATCAATATTTTCAAAAATAATAAATTTAAAATAAAAACTATAAAATGTATTAATGTTCCGCAATGTCAATCTTTATAAACATTTGTAACCTCACATTTTAGCATATTTCCACACATTGAATGATAATAATGTTACTTCCAAACAAGAAAACACTAACTACAGCACAAGTTTGCAGTTATGCGTTATATTTTAATCTGCCTGACTGAAAATGTGTGCGTTTCTTCCTTAACCTGTATATCCGCGATTATATAGCAAATTATGTGTATGTAAGTGTGTATATATCCATGTATGCAGGTATGTATGTGTGTATGTATGTATGTATGTATGTATCCTTATTGTTTTTATGTGAATCTCTCTCTCTCTCTCTCTCACACACACACACACACACACACACACACACACACACACACACACACACACACACACACACACACACATACATTCACCAACACACACACAATATCTGTTATCCTTGTTGTGGTGCAATTAAGGTCAGGTATACAGCATGACAAAATCCCCTGCAATGCAATAATGACACAAACAACAGATTTTCCAAAAAAACTGTCATAGCAACACAGAAATTGTCTAATCAATGAAATGTAACAAATACAATTGCATAACAGAACAAAGAAACATTTGAATATAACATCAGGTATTTAGCGCCAAAAAGAAACCCAAGTCAGATCATTAGTTATGAGAACCAATTAAGAACATCAAACAACTCAGCGCCATAAAAGTCATTTCAAGTCATCAGTCACAGTTTAAATGTCAAAAATCGTCGGGAAATTAATTCAGCATTATAATAATACCATCAATAAACACACAAGCATGAAGATGAAACAGAACAGACGGAAATTGTAGCACCGAAATGAATTATGCAAACACATCGCGATCAAAGAAGAACACCAGGTGACTTTGTGTATTAAAGCCATCGTTAAACAGACATTACACATTCAATGAGATGTACCTACAGATCAGGTAATTCCGTGCTACAAAACCCAGTGCAGATCATAGTCTAAAAGACATCGAGATATTACTAAATTATACAGTACTTCAGCGCCATATAATCATCAGTCACACAAAACCGAGATGTAACAAAAAATTCGATCGATCAGCACCATATAAAAACATTGCAGATCATTAGCCACACAAACAAAGAGATGTAACAAAAACATCAGGTAATTCGATCGATCGGCACCATATAAAAACAGTTACACAAGTTCTCACTGAAAGTGAAGAACGAAGCGGTTCCGCAGGTTGAAATGACACCTTTTTTTTTGGAGTAACCCAAGACACACGCTTGGCTTGGAAGCCATATATTGCAGCCACAGAAGCAACAGGTGTGTGTGTGTGTGTGCATGTGTGTGTGTGTGTGTGTGTGTGTGTGTGTGTGTGTGTGTGTGTGTGTGTGTATGTGTGTGTATATGTGTGTGTCTGTTCGTCTGTGTGTCTGTCTGTGTGATTCTGATTAAAAGTGAATGTGCATGTCTATGGGTGTTTTTGTGTAAGTATGTATGTATGTATGTGTGTATGTATGTATGTGTGTATGTATGTATGTATATATATATATATACAGTCGACTCCGGTTAATCGGCCACTTTTGGGACTGACTGAATTATGGCCGATTATCCGAAGTGGCCGATTATCCGAACATCGCATCGGGAAGTTCCTCAGAACAAAAATATTGGATGTTGGAAGTTACTTATGGTAGCGGAAAGCGGAAGTTTCGTGCATTGGCATACGTGCTCTACATGTCTCCAAAAAATGTGTCCAGTGTCGTCTGCTTCTGTTTGGCATTGGCACGTTTCCTCACTGCAGCACAGACAACCGTCGTCCAGGCAATGCAGTTCTTCTTCCCCGAAGGCATTTTCCAGGGCATATTGAACCAATCAACCAATGCCTCGTCCACTTCATCGTCTTTTCCTCCTCTTTTCCTTTTCTTTGAGACAGACAAGCGTCCACCTACAGCTTCACTCCTGAGATGATCCTCGTCGTTAATCCATCGACAAAGGGTTTTTCTTGGGACCCCTAACTGATTTGCAAGCTGCAATTTTGATGTGTTAGGCGGATATCCTTTCACTTTGTCCAAGAATTCAAGTTTTTCCAAGACGCTGTAATCTTTCCTTTTCGTCGCCATGGTTTGTGCAAAGAGGCTTTCGGCACAAGCAAGTCAGTGTTTGACTGTCAGTTGTTTCGATCACAGTGTGTAAACTCAGTAAACTCACTGGCAGACCTTTGTGCTGTCATGTGAGTAATGATCATGGAACCACTCACAAAAACGTGAAAGTGTGAGGTGGCCGTTTAGCCGATGTGCAAAGTTTTCGTGGTGGCCGATTAACCGAACATTTTGACACATAATATTCTTTCCACAGCCGGAAGGCTCGGTTATTCTTTTTAAAGATGTTGCTAGTTCGTTGATCTAACTTTGGTGGGGAGTTGAAAAACCTAAAATTGTAACGTATTTGCATGTGACATTTTCACGGCATGCCTTGATTTAGCCTTCGGCGGTGAAACAGTTGAAAAGCGTTTTAATTCAATCGCAAGGCAAAGTCAAACACATTTACATCAGTATGAGAACAGACTTCCGGATAGATCTGTTGCAGAGATCTTTCACTACACAATATATTTTTCTGTTTTAAATAAGTTTTCTTTGCGAGCTCGTGGAAAATAAGCGATAATTTCGAATTTCGGCTTGTCGCGACGTCAAGTTTTTCACTGTGCATACTCTGATACTGAACACTGCGTAACAAACTGATTCAGCTTTTGCATGACTGCGAGAGTTGATCAGCTTTTGGTTTTTCACTTCAATCGCTTGTCAAGGTCAAGCCAAAGCACATACTGATTAGAAAAATGTTACTGAACTTACTGGTAGATGTATCTCTTGAGATCAATGAGAAGAAAGATCGAGCGACTTCCTAAAACGCCTGTGTTTAACAGAAAACACTGTGTTCAGAATTAACCCTTTCAACAACGTAATGATATTTGTGTAAGTTGCTCTTTTAAACATATAATAACAGAAAGTTGATTGTATCGCACGCAAAATTACACGAATCTGGTTAGAATATCTTTCCTTTGCGAGTCTTTGGAAGTGGGGCGATAATTTCGAGTGTTTCAGCTTGCCGCGGCGTCATGCAAATAGCTGTATCACTCTGTAAATGACTAGATTCAGCCTTCGGCGGCGCAACCGTTGGA
>NW_027127397.1:95000-111950 GCF_037325665.1 Littorina saxatilis
AAGAAATGAAATGTGTTACAAGTAACAGCCATGGGGGTGATAGCCTGTAGGTGGAATAATAATCTTCAATTGCCCAGAAATGATTGTTATCTGGTCAAGAAATGCAAAGCATTTTGATGTTTGTGACGATTAGTTACTCTTTATCACGTTTGGTCCCTGATTTTGCTGTCCTTGTCTGCGTTGGGCAGGTGTGCGTCCATGATGTCATTGCTATTGAAAACTAATCTGTACTGCAAAGTAAATGTACCCGTACATGACGTACATGGCAGTTGTCAACCGGGGGCCAGCCATGACTGGGACTGATGTATCCACAGGCACTCGACACCAGGTGGGCGGGGCCAGTGGTTGGGGTGTGATTCCCTGCCTTACACCACCACAAAGTGTAGTATCAGCAGACAAGACTGAGCAGAACTTCTGCCCCCCCCCCCCCCCCCCCCTCACCAATTGACCACTCAGTGCCATGTGCCTGCAGCTGTATCATAAACACTTTGTGACAATAGTTGTTACCTCCTTAGAACAGATCTTGTGATGCTCCTCAGTCAGTCAGTGTTTGATGGATGCTAACTGGTATACTTGACATAGTGTTCATATGAAAGTTTTATGTGTTGCAGCTCATCCAGATCACAGGTACACAAAGGAGCTGGTTACAGTGATAACATAGGCACATGGAACTGCTTATGGACTACTTTAGAAAGTGAGCGGTTACAACCAAGACTCTTCCGTCAGGAAGGTCTGCGGAAGGGTGCTTGATCTGTTTCCTCGGACAGGCTTTTCAAGACTAGGTAGGTTAAACCACATGATTGGGCTTTAATTATGAATGCACTTCAAAATTCACTCTATTTCATTATCTTGTACAACCCCCCGCGGGTTAGGGGGAAGAATTTACCCGATGCCCCCCAGCATGTCGTAAGAGGCGACTAACGGATTCTGTTTCTCCTTTTACCCTTGTTAAGTGTTTCTTGTATAGAATATAGTCAATGTTTGTAAAGATTTTAGTCAAGCAGTATGTAAGAAATGTTAAGTCCTTTGTACTGGAAACTTGCATTCTCCCAGTAAGGTAATATATTGTACTGCGTTGCAAGCCCCTGGAGCAATTTTTTGATTAGTGCTTTTGTGAACAAGAAACAATTAACAAATCTTCAATAGTACTGACCAAAGAAGAAGGTTTAATTGTGTGATCATGATTTGATACATATGCTTGACCCTGAAGATGTGTTTTATTTGTTTTGTTTCAGAACAAAGTTTGGTGAAGTAGAAGCTACCGCCGTAGGCTGGTGTAAGGCTGAAGAAGAACCTCTGACAAGTCAATTTTCAAGCAACTGAGCACGAACCCAGGTACAAGACACAGAGCTCTCTTTCTATCGGTCTGTTATTCATAGAATGACACTAACAGTGACACAAGTAAATAATCTGTATCATTGTCTTGACCTCTAGAAATTTGGTAGAGAATAAGATGACTGATAGTATTATTTTGATTATTTCATGGTCATTACAGTGGCCTCCACCCCTGCCCCTTTTAAGACACCCCAATCTAAGACTCCTTCCTATTAATGACCCTGTTTTCGCAGACTTCTTGTTCATAACATCTGTAAATTCACTCCCATTTTAAGACTTGCTCCATTTGGACTTGGACTGGGTGGCCGAGTGGTAACGCAATTGCGCTCGGAAGCGAGAGGTTGCGAGTTCGACCCTGGGTCAGGGCGTTAGCAATTTTCTCCCACCTTCCCTAACCTAGGTGGTGGGTTCAAGTGCTAGTCTTTCGGATGAGACGAAAAACCGAGGTCCCTTCATGTACACTACATTGGGGTGTGCACGTTAAAGATCTCACGATTGACAAAAGGGTCTTTCCTGGCAAAATTGTATAGGCATAGATAAAAATGTCCACCAAAATACCCGTGTGACTTGGAATAATAGGCCGTGAAAAGTAGGATATGCGCTGAAATGGCTGCGATCTTCTGGCCGATGTGAATGCGTGATGTATTGTGTAAAAAAAAATCCATCTCACACGGCATAAATAAATCCCTGCGCCTTGAATATGTGCACGATATAAATTGCATAAAATAAAAAGATAAAATAAATCCCTGCTCTTAGAACTGTACCCACGGAATACGCGCGATATAAACCTCATATTGATTGATTGATTTTAAGACCTGATTTTGCTTATTTTGGATTTCGAAAAAGAGAAAAACAAATTCCCACTCTGTACAGAATTAAGCCAGGTTCATGATTTTTGTATGGACCAAGTTGAGAGATGGCATTTGTATAGGCCTGACCAGATCTGAGATGTTGAATCTAATTGGTTACGAAGAAAGCATTGTGTCATTATAGGCACACTACTTCTCGTCACCGTCTCAGTTCTGGCCAGGCTTTAAGATAGGATAAGCTCATCCCTCAACTTTGTCACATATGAACAATCGACACACTGACTCTTGCTGTTGTGAGTTGACATTTTTTGATGAATTTATTTCTGGAAAAGGCACCATGCAGTGCTGTTTCAGGGGTGGGACTTTTCCGCGGATTTCCGCGGACACAACTTACGAATTCTGCTGGAGTAATCTATTTTTCCGCGTCACATTTCATTACAATATCTATGACTTGTTGACTGAATGATTTGGAGTGACGTGGAGATGAAACAGAACACTGGAGGCTTGAGAGTTAAATTGTGCTGACTGAAAACTCCTGATAACTAATAGTAATTTTGAGGGGGGGGGGGGGGGGAGGTTGGGGAGTGTGGAGAATGTCTTTTTTGTCAGATTGCACAGATTTTAATGTACCATTTAACCAAAATTCGGGGTAACATGCCCCCGAACCCCCTGGAAAAAAAGGGATTTCCTCCTTTTTCATCACAAGAGAGTCCCACCCCTGTGTTTACAGAATTCCTTGTTTAAAACTATCACTGTGCACAGAGGGAAGGGGGGGGGGGTGTATTTGACCACCCCTGCGTTTACAGAATTCCTTGTTTAAAACTATCACTATGCACAGAGGGAAGGGGGGGGGGGTGTATTTGACCACCCCTGTGTTTACAGAATTCCTTGTTTAAAACTATCACTGTGCACAGAGGGAAGGGGGGGTGTATTTGACCACCCCTGTGTTTACAGAATTCCTTGTTTAAAACTATCATTGTGCACAGAGGGAAGAAGGGGGGGTGTATTTGACCACCCCTGTGTTTACAGAATTCCTTGTTTAAAACTATCACTGTGCACAGAGGGAAGGGGGGGGGGGGTGTATTTGACCACCCCTGTGTTTACAGAATTCCTTGTTTAAAACTATCACTGTTCACAGAGGGAAGGGGGGGGGTGTATTTGACCACCCCTGTGTTTACAGAATTCCTTGTTTAAAACTATCACTGTGCACAGAGAGAAGGGGGGGGGGGTGGATTTGACCACCCCTGTGTTTACAGCAGAATTCCTTGTTTAAAACTATCACTGTGCACAGAGGGAAGGGGGGGGGGTGTATTTGACCACCCCTGTGTTTACAGAATTCCTTGTTTAAAACTATCACTGTGCACAGAGGGAAAGGGGGGGGGTGTATTTGACCATCCCTGTGTTTACAGAATTCCTTGTTTAAAACTATCACTGTGCACAGAGGGAAGGGGGGGGGGGGGGGTGTATTTGACCACCCCTGTGTTTACAGAATTCCTTGTTTGAAACTATCACTGTGCACAGAGGGAAGGGGGGGTGTATTTGACCACCCCTGTGTTTACAGAATTCCTTGTTTAAAACTATCACTGTGCACAGAGGGAAAGGGGGGGGGTGTATTTGACCATCCCTGTGTTTACAGAATTCCTTGTTTAAAACTATCACTGTGCACAGAGGGAAGGGGGGGGGGTGTATTTGACCACCCCTGTGTTTACAGAATTCCTTGTTTGAAACTATCACTGTGCACAGAGGGAAGGGGGGGTGTATTTGACCACCCCTGTGTTTACAGAATTCCTTGTTTAAAACTATCACTGTGCACAGAGGGAAGGGGGGGGGGGGGGTGGGGGGTATTTGACCACCCCTGTGTTTACAGAATTCCTTGTTTAAAACTATCACTGTGCACAGAGGGAAGGGGGGGGGGTGTATTTGACCACCCCTGTGTTTACAGAATTCCTTGTTTAAAACTATCACTGTGCACAGAGAGAAGGGGGGGTGTATTTGACCACCCCTGTGTTTACAGAATTCCTTGTTTAAAACTATCACTGTGCACAGAGGGAAAGGGGGGGGGTGTATTTGACCATCCCTGTGTTTACAGAATTCCTTGTTTAAAACTATCACTGTGCACAGAGGGAAGGGGGGGGGGTGTATTTGACCACCCCTGTGTTTACAGAATTCCTTGTTTGAAACTATCACTGTGCACAGAGGGAAGGGGGGGTGTATTTGACCACCCCTGTGTTTACAGAATTCCTTGTTTAAAACTATCACTGTGCACAGAGGGAAGGGGGGGGGGGGGGGGGGGGGGGGTATTTGACCACCCCTGTGTTTACAGAATTCCTTGTTTAAAACTATCACTGTGCACAGAGGGAAGGGGGGGGGTGTATTTGACCACCCCTGTGTTTACAGAATTCCTTGTTTAAAACTATCACTGTGCACAGAGGGAAGGGGGGTGTATTTGACCACCCCTGTGTTTACAGAATTCCTTGTTTAAAACTATCACTGTGCACAGAGGGGGGGGGGGGGGGGGTGTATGTGACCAAGTGAAGTGCATTGCTACATAATAAAATGAGCAAATCCGTCCCGTGAAGAAAACTTCTGCTTACTTAATTGTCAGATTTGCCAAGGCGTGTACATGAAATAAGATTATCATTCTAAATGCTGAATCAACATTCTGACTGTTTCCTATGAAACCAGGCTTGATTTTTGGTATGAATCCAAGTTAAGGGATAGCATGTGTAAAAGCAGAATTGTGTACAGAGGCAGCTTTGTGTTATTAAAGGCCGGCTGCTTTTCGTGAACACAGTTTGGCTCACATCTCACATCACCTGCCAGGCTTTTTAAAAAAAAAAAATGTTTTACCATGGGATAAGACTATCCCTCCATTTAAGCACATACCAGCAATAAACACAGTGGTTACTTGTGATGAACTAGTGGCAAGACAAATGATTTAAGCATCACATAACCTTCCTAAGTGAAGTCAAGTTATGTGTCTGTGCCAGTGTGTGTGTGCATGTGTGTGTGTCAGCATAGAATGTTGAGGACAGTTCGATGGTAAATAACCCTGACAATTTTAGCCTATGATTGTGCCTACATTGTGGCAGGATTGGATGTGGATCTTCAAAAGCCTAAGTTAACAAAAAAGTATGTAAAAGTACATTTTGAATAGTAGTTTTTTTCTCAGAGGGAAGATATCACAAGATATGATCGTTCCACTGCATGTATGCCACATAACTAAAACAAAAATTAAATGTTATTTTAATCGTCTTTTGGGTAAAACAAATACACCATCAATATATTATAATAATGATCTTGCTTGTTTACAGATGGACAACAGCTACTGCCAGGACCAGGTTACGCATAAAGAAAACAGTCAACACTTGGCTGGTGCTGCAGCTTCAGTCTTTGATGTCTATTTTTTTTTTTTTTTAAAGACAGACAGCTACCAGCTCATTCAAGACCATAGCCCCATCTTACTCACGCAGAACAGACAGCCATCTTTCGCCTTTGCACAGAACACTGCTGTCTGAAGGTACACATCAAAAGGATAGGTTTTGCACCTACAGCGTGCGACTGTGGCTAGGGTAGGAAGAACAGACTCTGCAACACGTTCTGAGAGGGTGGCCTTTTCTTGCCACCCGTACCCCTGTGCAACAAGACTTGGCCAGAGAGCACACATCCAAATGCAAACACTGAACACTGAAGAGGAAGAAGAAGAAGAAGGTGCCCACACAGAAGGACATAAATCTACTTTAAGGGCACACAAGTTTACAGCAGTTTATTGAATTGTAGCAGATTATAGGGAGAAAATGAACAAGCTAAATAGGCTGTACAGTACTTCACTTGAACAATGTATAAAGTTCCCTGTATTAAGAACATTTACAGATCACAAGACATTGTGTTTTCTTTTGTTTACAATACAAATGTTTCATAATAAAAAGATGTGCACTAGGCAAGATCCTTAAAATGTAAAACTAGTAGTGTGACAATTTTGAATTGTTCAGAGATGGTTTTTCTTCAGTGGTAAATGTTTTAGCTTTTTTTATAAGATCCCGTTAGTGAAGCATACTATAAAACCTTGACCTTCCAAACTGTGTTAGCACCCTGGGCTGCGATCATTGTGTTGAGCTACTTAAAGGCACAGTGCAGCTTACAGCCTTCGTTTTGCGTTTTTGTTGCAGCTGAGTGCATTTACAGTTCAAAAATCCTCCTATGGTAGTAAAACTACCCAACGACGACATCTGTGAAGCTCGACAGTTTCTTGTTCACGCGAGTGCATAAATTAACCTAGTTATTACGTGGTGTTTGGTCGGAGTTCGATTCAACTGAGTGATTCCGGCCTCCATTTTGTTTTATACAAACTCATGATGATGTCTGACATAGTTTGCTAGTGACGTGTCTTTTTGTGCATGATGTGGTGATCTACCTGATCTAAATTTAGATCCAAAAATAGGTCAAGACCAGCCGGGTCCGAGTACGAAATTGATTCGTAAAAAAATCGCAGTTCTTGACTCTTTGGGTGCAAGTCAATGAAACTTGGTAGTTCTTCTAATAGATAGCTGCCTGAGGTATGACTAAAAGCCCCAGGGGCTCCGTGCACCTGAATTTGACAAGTTCAGTACCTTCAGCAAGCGCAAGTACAGTAGAGAAGCGCTTGACACACTGAAAAAGGCCTACTACGAGCAAAAGAAAAAGAATCAGTGATGCATGTGCTTTTGATGTAATCTTCTTTGACATTATGATGACTACAAAAACTGACTGATGTGTTTTGTTTGTGAATGATGGATATATGTGCATGATTGCGTTTCGCAGACACAGTTGTCATGTGCGTTGTAATTGGCGACGAATGCTGGATGATTACTATTTTTGTACCAGGATTACTATTTTTGTGCCAGGATTACTATTTTTGGGGCTGAGCATTACTCCAAAACACTTATGGGGGTAAACAGGGGCCAGTTTCATAAGCCAGAAACACAGTCGACCGACTGCAGTTGTCCGAGATAACCACAGTAATCCGACGTAATCGGGTTTCACGAACAAAATTTCGGTCGACTGACTGCGGGTCGTCTCACCGGAAGTCGGCCGAACACGGTGAAGCTCTCCCCCCAACACTGTGTTCGGCTTACTGCGGTAAACCGAAAATAAATGTAATTATCCGCACAGTCAATGGCAGAATGCTCACACTTGTTTGGATTGTGAGCCAAACCTTGTGATTGTTCTTCGAAATGTATCTATCATGACGCAGTAATCCAGGAGACAAGTCAGGGTTATGTCTTGAAGACGTCACATTATGGCGTAAGAGGGTTCGACGTCACGCGAAGGAATTACTGAAAGTCTCGGTCATTGTTATTTTGAGCGGGCCGAGACTTGTTTTTTCTTCGAAATCGGCCATTTCCACGTGCGAATGAGCAAACGGAAGTGGTAATGTTGCTAAATTTAGCCCTCGACTTGGCCATTCGGATTACTGTACAGTCGGTCGACTGCGGTTGTCCGCGGGTGACGGTGATTCGCTCATGAAACGCGCTTTTCGGTGACCCGGCGATCAACCACAGTCCATCGACTGGGCAGTCGATCGACTGTCAGTCGGTTCACTGCTATCTTATGAAACTGGCCCCAGGTCTGCAGCACAACTACAAATGTAGAAATGTCGTCTGCATTTTGTATATTTTAAAAGGTTATTTTTGTGCACAGAACATACATCTGCAGGGAGGTTTGGAGGGTGAAGTTAGGATCTGTTAGGAGGCATACAGCATCACACTCATTTTGTGTGTGTGTATTTTGTGTTGACAGATAAGACACTGTCATTCCAGCAGAAACCTGTGATGATGCACATTTTATTGAAGTGACCAGCTGAAATTGTATGTACGTTGTTATGAAATTGACAAATGATCCCTGCTTTGCAATCCTGGGTTAATGATATTGCCAAAATTAAAACGTGGAGGAAAAAGTGAGTGTAAACCTATTCTTGTGGTGGTGGTGGTGGTGGTGTGTGTGTGTGTCTGGTTAGTGTGTGTTTGAGTGTGTGTTAAACAAACAACGACAAACAACACCAAACCTACATCAAACAAGCACAACAAAAACAAATTACACAAAAAAATGGCAAAAATCAGAATATCAACTGAGAAAAAAAACCGTGGCTGAATGCAATACTTATTATAACTTAAAAAGTAAAAGTGTGCGTGTGGATGTGTGCGTATGTTTGAGTGTTTTAAACAAACAACAAACCTAAATTAAAGAAGCACAACAAACAAACAAAAAACCTGGCAAAGTTCTGAACATTAACACAATGCTGCTGTCTGCTTTGAGGGGAGGAATAAAATGACTGAAGCCGGACTGCCGAGAGGAGGAAGGAGGGGGAAAAGAACACGCAGACATGAAAACACACACAACTCCATGACAGATAAACTGCTTATGTTCAAAAATCAAGAATATTTAAGCGTGCACACACGCACGCGCACACACACACACACACACACACACACACACACACACACACACACACACACACACACAGACTCTCCTCGTGAAAGTAAAGGTAAACTCGAACTTGAAGGTAAGTATAAATGTTTGATATGGAAGAAACCTGTGATAAAAGTCTTTGTATAAATCATCGGTACCAACAAAATTCAGTTGCCACAACGCGTAAAAGGACATACTGTAGTTTCAAATTAGTAACAATCTAAGCCATTTTAATCAGCACTGGTGTCCGGCAAGCACTAACAGATACAACAGCACGTGTATGCATCTTGAAGTAATAAGACCTTGAAGTAGGCCTAGAGTTTACACTATGCATTATGTAATGCTTTAATTCAGCTGCCTAACTGTGGAACTTTGCAAATGTGTGAGGACCGTTTCACAAAACAGACAAAACACCCTCTCAGTTATTTACACAAATCAGTTCCAGAATGTGCGTGTTCCTTTTCCGTCTCTACAAATTAATGTTATCTGGGGGGAAAACGAATCATTGTCGCTTCCGCCCTCAGTTATAATTGCCTGAGCATAATAGGAAATGCAACAGGTGTAGTCTTCCGCCTGATTTTTAGTCAAGATATTTCGACACAGAATGTTTCTTTCTTTTTTCTTTGTATGTTCACAAGCTCACATACAATCATTTATGCAACACTGACAATAAGACCAGACCAGAGTTGTGATTGAAATGGGCAGTTTATTTAATAAAGCTCCAGAATGAATAAAAATACATGACAAAATAAGGTGGTCCCGCTGTACAAAGCCGGTTACCAAACACACACACACACCAACACACACAAACACACTCACGCACGCACACACACACACACACACACACATGACACACACACACACACACACACACACACACACACACACACAGAGTAACATTGTACAACTTACTGTCACATTCAAGCGGGAACACCAAACAAAACGTATCATCAAATGAAACAACATTTTAAGTGGTCAACTGAGCAGATGACCACAAACCACACTTGAAATCTTCACATTTTAACACTTTCTCCTGTATCCACAAAAGTCATTTATGCTGACTAGATAATGACATAATAAAATGACATCAATAAAACCATTCCCTTTTTTATTTTAAAGAAAAACAAGAAAATTAAAATAACGCAAAGAACTGATGCTCAGTAAGGTTGGGTATCGATCTCAAATGTGTGCATAGCTAATTACATGTAACCGGTATGGACTGGGGCTAGAATTGGCCTTTCTGTCAGGCAACTCGGCCTCTAATTGGTTTTATATTGTCTGATCCCCCTCCAGAAAAAAAACAATACCATTTGCCCCGTGCTTCTGCGCCCACAAAAAATATTCGGGAATAAGAAAAGTTCAAATTTTAGGCACCCCACATACAACCCTAATTGTCAGTCAATTACTTTACTGCAATCAACGTTGATTTTAAAGTACCATGTCATTATTATTTTGGAGATAGATTTGAAAAAGTCCATAATTGCAGACTGCGTATTGGTATGAGTGATTTGAATTTTGATTTATGTCAGCGGCACCTCAAGGAATGCCCCAAATGTGAGTGCGGTTACCCAAGGGAGACTGCTGAGCACTATTTGTTGCATTGACCCTTGTGTAGAGATGTACGATTATTGTCAATTGATAACTGATTATAAGTTTATTGAAATATTATTGAAAGGCATCCCGCAATATTCCCGGAATGTCAATCAGACCATATTCATAACTGTACAAGAATTTATTAAGACAACCAGGCATGTTCCGTACATGAGCCTCTACATTTTATTCACTGTAATGTTCATTTGACACTGTCATGAGACAAATGCTGCCTGACCAATTGTTCTTCGTAATTTCTCTCGTGTTTTGTGTCCTTGTTTCGACTTATCGATTATGGCCCAATCGTTATGTAATTTAGTGCCATTTTCGCCGATCACAAAATGTATTAACTTTGCGTGTGTGTCTTCTGTGCATTTAATATTATTGTGACGTGACCCACTCTTCCAACATTTCTGGCGCTCCAAGTCTTCGTCGTCCTTTTTTTTCCCCCTTATGCTGAATTCTGTTCTCTCGTACCCCATTTCTTTTTGTTTCTTGTTTTTACCCCCACCAAGTTCTGTACTACCACCCCCTCCATTTTTTGATTGCTTGCGCATCAGGTTTGTCTGTTTGTTTTCGATGTCTGAAATGAGTAAATGTATCTAGTCCGCCATCATGCTAAACTTTGTTATGTACATACCAGGATGACTTAAAATAAGCATTTATGCTTGAGTTATCTTAAAAAAACAATGCATTGTTTCTGTCATGATAACAAATTGAATAAAGTTTTGTAAACCAATGGACTGATTATAGTTGACCCTGATATGTGATTACGGGATAGTGTCACATTAATTTATTTCTACTTTCACTTGTACTTTTGTACTTAAAACAAATCACTGAAATGTAAAAGTTATTATTTTTTCCATTGTGAAGTGTCGTCAGTCTCCTCAAGGTAATGCAGTCAAACTCAACCAAAAGTTGGAGGGGCTTCTTCATACTTTCAGTGTGTGTGTGTGTGTGTGTGTGATTTCTTTTGACACTATGCACGTTTGTATATAACCGCCTGTGCACAAAAAGAAGAACATAATCGAATCTTATCATTCATTTTCGCTTAATTGATTGATTGGTATGCATGTTTCTAACAGTGACCGTTACCAAAGTGAGTATAGTGCGCTTCCCAAGCATAAAACGGTGCATGACTCTGGATTTGCGTCTGAGATATTGACACATCACTGTGAGAAAAAGCGTTAATGAAAAAAGAAGACTATTTATTTTCCTTGAGCATTATCTTAAAGTGGTGTGCCAAAAACTTTTAAATTCAAAAATTCAATATTTAACTTTAGGAAAAGCACTGTAGAGAGAAAACCACGCTTGTGTGTTCAGAATAGTCTCCATGTGGTATCAATATAAATGATTCAAATGTATGGAAGAGAAGCTGTTTCTGCTGGATTAATACACACACACAATTGTGCACTCACACATAAGCACGCATGCATGCTCTCACACACACACACACACACACACACACACACACACACACACACACACACACACACACACACACACACAGAAACAACAAATTCATTATGACAAAACCAAATACGAAGTCCTATTTCACAAATTTTATATCTTCTCCTTTTCACCATATACAAATACAGTCACGGAGTACATTTATAAGGCCAAATTATTAAGAAATATTATTTTCTGTGCTTGAATTACCCAGTGTGTAGCATGATCACCACGAAGGTACAATTCACAGAAGTTGAGTAATCACTTTACAAAACCCATACCAGTACCACATTGTTATGTTAAATCCTATTTATATTAACCCACACAAATAGAAGAAGATAGCTTTGTGAAGACTTTCATTTTCCAACCAAATGCTGTTCAAAGATTATTCTTTCTTTCTATATTTGGTGTTTAACGTCGTTTTCAACCGTTCAAGGTTATATCGCGACGGGGAAAGAGGGGGGGGGGGGGGGGGGGGATGGGATAGAGCCACTTGTTAATTGTTTCTTGTTCACAAAAGCACTAATCAAAAAATTGCTCCAGGGGCTTGCAACGTAGTACAATATACTACCTTACTGGGAGAATGCAAGTTTCCAGTACAAAGGACTTTAACATTTCTTACATACCAATCAATATGAGGCTTATATTGCGCGTATTCTGTGGGTACAGTTCTAAGCTCGGGGATTTTATTTTAATTTTATTTTATGCAATTTATATCGCGCACATATTCAAGGCACAGGGATATATTTATGCCGTGTGAGATGTAATATTGTTTTACACAATACATCACGCATTCACATCGGCCAGCAGATCGCAGCCATTTCGGCGCATATCCTGCTTTTCACGGCCTATTATTCCAAGTCACACGGGTATTTTGGTGGACATTTTTATGAAAATTTATCTATGCCTATACAATTTTGCCAGGAAAGACCCTTTTGTCAATCGTGGGATCTTTAACGTGCACACCCCAATGTAGTGTACACGAAGGGACCTCGGTTTTTCGTCTCATCCGAAAGACTTGAACCCACCACCTAGGTTAGGAAAGGGGGCAGAAAATTGCTAACGCCCTGACCCAGGGTCGAACTCGCAACCTCTCGCTTCCGAGCGCAAGTGCGTTACCACTCGGCCACTGACACGATACACCAACACGATATCAGCACTCCAGATTTTTATCTCGCAGTTTTTCTGAAGGACTTTGCATTTGAAAACTATTCTCAGACAAAATATGAGTTTAAACTGCAAGTACATGTACAGGGAGTCTGAAGGGTTCAAGTCGGATGAGATAGACTACTGTTGTGGCAATCTTCGAATTTGAAAATAATTTTTTTAAAAGAGTAAAACTCATAGTTCTTCTTCTTCTTCGCTCATGGGCTGAAACTCCCACATTCACTCACAAATTTGCACGAGTGGATTTTTACGTGTATGACCGTTTTTACCCCACCATTCAGGCAGCCATACGCCGCTTTCGGGGGAAGCATGCAGGGTATTTTTGTGTTTCTATAACCCACCAAACTCTGACATGGGTTACAGGATCTTTTCCGTGCGCACTTGGTCTTGTGATTGCGTGTACACACGAAGGAGGATAAGGCACTAGCAGGTCTGCACATAAGCAATGACCTTGGAGATCAGAAAATTCTCCACCTTTAACCTACCAGGCGGCCGCGATTTTGACTCATGACCTTCTGAATAGGAGGCCGATGTCTTATCCACAAGAACACCGAGCCCGTCCAAACTCCTAGTAAAAACAACAACTGCAAATCTGGGAGCAAAATGTAAACGGTTACAGTTTCAACTATCCTTCCCCTTTATATCAGCATTTTTGGAAACCTAAACGAAAGAGTATTCAAGAACAACAGTCACGGATTCAGATTTAAAAAAACAAATGGTAACTATGCTTTTTGGAAATTCTTTCTTTAATTGGTGTTTAACGAAGGTTATATCGCGACAGGGAAAGGGGGGGAGATGGGATAGAGCCACTTGTTAATTGTTTCTTGTTCACAAAAGCACTAATAAAAAAAATGCTCCAGGGGCTTGCAACGTAGTACAATATACTACCTTACTGGGAGAATGCAAGTTTCCAGTACAAAGGACTTAACATTTCTTCCATACTGCTTGACTAAAATCTGTACAAACATTGACTATATAAGAAACACTTAACAAGGGTAAAAGGAGAAACAGAATCCGTTAGTCGCCTCTTACGACATGCTGGGGAGCATCGGGTAAATTCTTCCCCCTAACCCGCGGGGGGTCTTTTTGGAAATGCGCTTCAGACAAATGCCTTTATGTTACTCACAGCAAAATGCAAGAATAATTGGGGACCATATGGGATGGGGCAAATTGGGAGGGAGCAATTCGGGACACCACCATAAATATCTACCAAATATTTACAAATAGCTATCTTAGTACATGCATAACATGCTGTACCAATACACAATTTCTTTAAATAACTATGTAAGGATTATTGGCAGTCTCCCGGAGCATGTTTCACGCTATCCTGCGATCAGGACAAGCGACTGACTGTGATGTGTATGCTGTGCGGCGTGCGCTACATAAGAAACCTTTTTTTAAATTTGTATTAAATATAATCACCTGAGCCACGAATGGCTAGCTGACAGCGGCTATCTTTTACACAACAAATTCTGAACTGTGATGAACTCGTGACCGCTGATTTTTAAAGGCAAGGGGTATCATATTGTGCGCATGGCATACACATCCAAGTTGGTCGTTTGTCCCGATTGTGGGATACAGCCCGTCAGAGGCGTAGAGCGTGCTCGAGATGTTTTGAAAAACCTGACTGCAGTACAGGGATTTTTACACCTCCGGACTGCTGATAATCCTAACAGAATTATTTTCAAAAACCGTCTATTGCCTTGAAAGCAAACCTGGAATTTCTGATGCGAGTTGCCAGAAAGAAAGTTCACTAACAAGATCCAGGCCAACACCACCCCCCCTCCCCCCATCCCCCTAAATAACACTAAGGAGTGAGGTGAGCTTAAATAACTAATTAATTAATCAATCAATAAATTCTCTGCTGAAATCCCCAACTTCGCGCATCGAAGCTATGAAAAACAGGACACTGCCACGTTTCCATTCAGCTAAACGCCACACCATTTTCAAGAGGGGATGTCTCAGGAAGAAAGATGTGACGCTCCCGATTCATATGTTTCAGAAGACAGCCCACCTGAGAAAAAGAAGAACACAATATAGAAATAATAACAACCTGTCAACCACAAATACATTAAAGTTTTTCAAACAGTTCACTAATCCGACAAACTCATGCTCGTTTCTGGTGCATTTGATAAAGCCAATTACGGGTAGATGCTAGACAACAGCAAAACCACCACCACATAACAACACAAGATTGTTTACAGTCTCTTGAACACAGGAGTCAATCGAGACCATATATATAACAAGAAGCATATAAAAAAGCACTTCAGTTTGAAACCCAGGTTCAATGTAGTAAATGATATTGCATCAATGTTCCATCCATCCTCAGCACTTTCAAAACCAGTTTCTTCTAGGTCATACACACCTTTTCCTCGATTGATCCACAGTACATCAGATCGCTATTGTTCTTTTTATGATTTGCACCAAGGGAATGATTAACATTTCTGTCTTAGTCATATGTAACAAGCTTTAAGCAAAAGCATAATATTCTACACATTCACATATTGTAAGGTTGAAGGGGTCTATGTCGACCAAAAGAAGGTGTATTCCCCATAGCCATAGGTGTTTTCCCTGTGTACCGGGAATACAGTTGGATTTTCTGTAAAGAAGTATAATATCGTACAATCTTGCGCCAAGCGCGTGACTGCGGTTAGATAGGAGAATCTATTTAAAATCCTGAATTCGCGTGCGGCATCCAATCAAGCAAAACATGCTTCGACCGTTTATCAAAACGGATTTAGTTAAAGAAACATCTGCACCCCCACCCCCAACAGCCTGGTATTATGTTTTCCTCGCTGGTACTCTCGTCCATTGAATCACTTTCACAAGCTTGAAGTAATTCCATGGCGTCTAACGGAAGTATATTCCCTGTATATGTACAGGAAATTAACATACAGGGAATACAGCCACTGTTGGTCGACATAGACCCCTTCTAAAGTGCTGCAGTAGTTACCTTTCCCTCCAAGGACCAAGCTGTTCATCCACTGTAGGGCTGACCGGGGTTCCCCCTTAGCAGAGTGAGTGGCGAATCCTGGCTGATAAATTTCCTTTCATTTTCCATGAATGAAGAATACCAGCTGGGTTCTTTTATTCATGGACCTGTGTTCTGCAACACACACAAATCAGCCACCAACTTGTAAATATATGTAAAAGAAAGCAAGTGGCAATCTGAATAACAGAATACAAAATGATCAATCCACACAATCATACTTCAGCACTGAAAGTCCACAAAATGAAGCACTGCTAGTACATGTACTTCTCATAATTTACTGAAACTTTACTCGTCAAAACAACCATTTGTGTTTTATCAACTTTACTCGCATGTGGCGAGTAGATTAACATTTCTACTCACCATTTACATGATTTTTACTCGCCATGGCGAGTAATTGAAAATACTCGCCACTTTCAGGCCTGTACTTGTGCATGAGATGTGTTTACCATCCATATGCCCAGACCATGCGCTCTTCTGTTGTGCTCAGAACAGTAAAGAGTTGCTTGCTGGGGTGGTTGTTCATAAGTTAACAGTTCACAAGAGGGCACAAACAAGAGCAAAAACACAGGTGCCTGATTCAAACTCATTCAAATGCAGAACCTTATTTTTGCATGAACAGAGTAAGACATGATTCTTACATAGCTGACCCTACCCCTGGCAGAAAAGTGCTTGAAATTGTCCATGTGGTCTCTTATCAGTACATTTGATGCGTATTTGTGATACATATATACTGATATAGAGACAAGTAACAAGTGGACATTTCCTCTGACACCTCTACCATTTGTACACCTGCACAAATCTCCTGCCATAGACTACAAAAGGAAAACATACAAATCAAAACAAACACAAATTTAACCTAATGTTTACCTTTCAGCAGCAGAAAAGGCTGTGTTTTCTGAGGTGTCTCAGAGTAAAGCCACGGTGTTGGAGATCTATGCAAAACTAGGCTGTAGGCAAGGTCCAACATCTTTAGCTGCACACACAAAAAGAAGAAGCAAGAAATCACATGACATAGATGACATTCCTCACTAGTACAAAACCACAACTACACTAGTCAACTACCAATGTAAGAATCATAGTCCTGCAAGATTACCCTCTTAAAAAGTAAGATTGCTTTCATTCAAACACTACCGTGGGACCAAACTCCCCCCCCCCCCTCCT
>NW_027127398.1:0-3021 GCF_037325665.1 Littorina saxatilis
GTGTGTGTGTGCGTACGCGTGTAGAGCGATTCAGACCAAACTACTGGACCGATCTTTATGAAATTTGACATGAGAGTTCCTGGGTATGATATCCCCATACGTTTTTTTAATGTTTTTGATAAATGTCTTTGATGACGTCATATACGGCTTTTCGTGAAAGTTGAGGCGGCACTGTCACGCCCTCATTTTTCAACCAAATTGGTTTAATATTTTGTCAAGTAATGTTCGACGAAGCCTGGACTTCGGTATTGCATTTCAGCTTGGTGGCTTAAAAATTACTTTATGACTTTGGTCATTAAAAATCTGAAAATTGTAAACAAAATATTTTTTGTTATAAAACGATCCAAATGTACATTCATCTTATTCTCCATCATTTGCTGATTCCAAAAACATATAAATATGTTATATTTGGATTAAAAATAAGCTCTGAAAATTAAATATATAAAAATTAATATGAAAATTAAAATTTCGAAATCAATTTAAAAACACTTTCATCTTATTCCTTGTCGGTTCCTGATTCCAAAAACGTATGATATGATATGTTTGGATTAAAAACACGCTCAGAAAGTTAAAACAAAGAGAGGTACAGAAAAGCGTGCTATCCTTCTCAGCGCAAGTACTACTCTGCTCTTCTTGTCAATGTCACTGCCTTTGCCGTGAGCGGTGGACTGACGATGCTACGAGTATACGGTCATGCTGCGTTGCATTGCGTTCAGCTTCATTCTGTGAGTTCGACAGCTTGACTAAATGTTGTTATTTCGCCTTACGCGACTTGTTTTAATTCTGAAACTTGGAACGTTGGCAGTCTCTTTGTTTCTGGATCTAATAAATAATCCGTCAGGACTTTGACACGGACACTGGGGTAGAGTTGTTGATTGGTGTCCACTTGCCTCTCCGGGCGTAGCTAAAGATGTGGGATTTTCAGAGTAGGCCAACGGAATACAATTGTCAACTTCTACTTAAGAAAATGTACTGGTCTGCAATGGTAAATTAGGCCAGCATCTTCAACAGAAAGACGAGTCTGCTCTTTCAAGAGCAGCGCTGACTTAAAGAACAGAACAATGAACTAGTGCGTGTGTGTATGTTTGTATGTAAAAGAAGAAGAAGAAGAAGAAGAAGAAGAAGGAGAAGAAGAAGAAGAAGAAGAAGAAGAAGAAGAAGAAGAAGAAGAAGAAGAAGAAGAAGAAGAAGAAGAAGAAGAAGAAGAAGGAGAAGAAGAAGAAGAAGAAGAAGAAGACGAAGAAGAAAAAGAAGAAGAAGAAGAAGAAAGCATTCCAGAAAAGACAACAAACTGAACCTAACACATTTAAACAAATAAAATAAAAATCCCTCAATGTGTTTTATTCTCCCTCAGCAGCATCTTTCAAAACCCTTCACTTCAAACGCCGCAAACAGCGCGTGTGCGCGTGTCTGCAAGGGCGAGCCAATAAAAAAGACATATTCCCCAGAAATTGGCAGTGCCACTCCGGAGGGACAAACGACAGCAGCAAACGTGACTGGAAGACTGGGGTGCCAGAACTCGGGGGGATTGCATCTGGAGGGGGACCAGTGTCACCACACGTGCACACCCTCACGTTCTGTGTAAGAAAAGACCCTCCAAGAAAGCGCCGTAGAGAGACGGGTAAGATCTGCAGGAAAAGAACAGAATGGTGTTAGTAATCGATGGTAAGGGGTCAGGACAAGATGGTGGTACGGCGTTGGTGTGAAGAAGGGCTGATGTTGGTGTGACGGTGTGGCCCGGTGGGGAGAGAAATGGAGTGTGTGTGTGTGTGTGGGGGGGGGGGGGTGGAGGTGAACGGGGATTTGGGGTGGTAGGTAATGGAGGTAGTTGGGAAGGCGTGTTGTTGTTTTCGGGGTGTGTGTGTGTGTGTGTGTGTGTGTGTGTGTGTGTTAGTGCGTGTGCGTACGAACGTGAGTGCGTGTGCGTACGAACGTGAGTGCGTGCGTGCTTGCGTGCGTGTGTGTGTGTGTGTGTGTGTGTGTGTGTGTGTGTGTGTGTGTGTGTGTGTGTGTGTGTGTGTTTGCTTGTACGCGGATGAATGTTCGCACGTCTGCGTTAAAAATAAACAATCGCAGTATAGCACGCCAACAAGTAAATTATTTAAAGCATAGCCAAGATTGAGAAGAATATCGAATATACAGTCGAACCTGCTCTTGCGACCACCTCTCGAAAGCGACCACCAGCTCACAACGACAACTCCAAAGGATCCCAGACGTGTTTTTCTTTAATATCACTCACTTTTGAAAGTTGGAAACAAATACCGATACATATGTTCTCGAAGCTTGGTGAAAGGTTGTGTTGCTTCCAATCTAACACCACGGTAAATTTTTTTTAAAGGATTGGGATTAATTAAAAATGTATTTTGGAAACAAGTTTTAATTTGTTGGTTGAAAAATAAGGACATGATTCAGAGAGCAGTAGGTGGAGACATGTTATTAAGAGATACGTGTTTATGGAACAGCAAGGATATAATCTATTGCGGCCAAACCCTGTTTTTTAGCGACTGGATTAAAGCAGGCGTTTGTCGAGTAAAGGATGTATATGTTGGTAATGAGATTGTGCCCTTTAATATTATGCAGCAGAAGGTTGGATGTAAGCCCACAAGATTCTTTGAATATAGGGTGATTTGTACAGCAGTTAAAGCAGCAACACTACGCTCTGCAAATGGAAATGTATGTGGATTCAACGATTTAAAGAACCTGAGTAAGCTTTGTCAATTTCGCAAATTAATTATAAAGGAAAAATATGTGGAGCCGGTTGTAGTTAAATTTTGGGAACATAAATTTGATTTCAGGCCGGGAAAAGAGCAATGGTTAATGGTAAACAAAGTAACCACTGAAACAAGATTGCGAATGTTGCATTGGAAAATATTGCACAATATTTACCCCACAAATATTTTATTGTATAAAATAGGCATTACCGTGAGTAATTGCTGTACTCACTGTGAGAACGAAATTGATTATATTGAACATTTTTTTTACTTTTGCCCGAAAATTATGTCCATTTGGAAATGCGTTGAG
>NW_027127399.1:5000-40000 GCF_037325665.1 Littorina saxatilis
GTTGGAAAAGATGGCGCCGGATCCAACTACTTGCGAAAGATTTTTCGCACTGCACCTGACGTTGTGATCTTACAACTTGGGGGAAATGATTTCAGGTTTGCAGAACCTATGGATGCTGAGGAGTTTGCCTTGACGATGCTGGCATTCGCTGGCCTCCTCCATGGGATTTACAAAGTTAAACAAGTTGTGGTTTGTGGCATTCTGCCTCGCTTCAGTCCAACCGCCGATTACAGAGGATCGCGGGGCTTATCGGCCACAATACAGCAACGCTATCACGCCTGGGCCAGATATTAACGCCAAATTGGCAGAACACAGTGCTGACTTGCATTACGTCACGGTTTGGTGCCATGACAAGTTTCAATTTCAGGAGGAGAAAAGAGGCTTGTTTGCGGCCGACGGCGTACATTTGTCTGAATAGGGCAGTTACATAATGTATCAATCGGTACGAGGCGCTCTGATCGCGGCCAGCAAACGCTGTACACGTGTACGAGCCGCGCTGACAGCGTGACCTATTTGGCTGGAGGCAGACAGTCTCCAGCGCTGTGTTTGTGACCAGACTCTCGCAGAAGCACTGACGGGCCGTGTACCAGCGACCTACTTTCCGATAGGTTACGGTGAAGGCTCAGACTTCTGGGGTGGTACACGCGTGGCGGCTATTTTTAGCCAGGGCCACGCTGCACCTGATATTTTGGGTTGCGTTGACGCCTAGCGGCGTCGGAAGCCAGTGGTCATCGGCTGCCATCCGAAAGTCGCTTGTTCATTTCAATGCTTGTTATTCTCTCAGGTGCCAGGAGAAAAGGTTCCGTACAACTCTCGCTTATTCTATTACACATGTCGTATGCATTGAACGATTACTTCCCTTTGGTTATTTGATACACTTTTATTCCAGTTGCTCGAGCACCAACAGCCTTGTTGTTTTATCCACTTTTATTCCAGTTATCTTGTATGCGCTTGAAAAACTTATATATGTGGGGGAAATGCATAATTATGATGTTTTCTCTGAAATGTTTTCATGGGTGCGCTGGAAACACAGCCACACGTTTCGGCGCTTGAAACACATCCAAGGGGTTTTCTATGGCTCAAAACACACATTAACCACTTTAATTCCAGTTGCCTGAGCACCAACAGCTTGGTTGTGTTAACCAGTTTAATTCCAGTTGCCTGAGCACCAACAGCCTCATTGTTTTAACCCCTTAATTCCAGTTGCCTGGGCACCAGCAGCCACAGCTCCAATCGTGTTTTGTGTGCGCTTGAAACACAGCCACAATTTTTATGTGCTTTAAACACAGCCATTTTGCGTGCGCTAGAGACACAGCCACAACTTTTCTGCGCTTGAAACACAGCCAGTTTATGTGCGCTTGAAACACAGCAAAAATTATTAGGTGCTTGAAACACAGCCATGTTGAGTGCGCTTGAAACACAGCCACACGTTTTGCTGCATGAAACTCAGTTTAACCACTTTGATTTCAGTTGCCTGAGCACCAACTGCCTGGTTGTGTTAACCACTTTAATTCCAGTTGCCGGAGCACCAACAGCTTGGTCGTGTTAACTAGTTTAATTCCAGTTGCCTGAGCACCAACAGCCTCATTGTTTTAACCCCTTAATTCCAGTTGCCGGGGCACCAGCAGCCACTGCTCCAATCGTGTTTTGGGTGTGCTTGAAACACAGCCACAATTTGTATGTGCTTGAAGCACAGCCATTTTGCGTGCGCTTGAGACACAGCCACAATTAAACTTTTCTGCGCTTGAAACACAGCCAGTTTAGGTGCGTTTGAAACACAGCCACAATTTGTAGGTGCTTGAAACACAGCCATTTTGAGTGCGCTTGAAACACAGCCACACATGTTTTGGCATGAAACTCAGTTTAACCACTTTTATTTCAGTTGCCTGAGCACCAACACCCTGGTTGTGTTAACCACTTTAATTCCAGTTGCCTTAGCACCAACAGCTTGGTTGTGTTAACCAGGTTAGTTCCAGTTGCCTGAGCACCAACAGCCTCATTGTTTCAACCACTTAATTCCGTTGCCGGGGCACCAGCAGCCACGGCTCCAATCGTGTTTTGTGTGCGCTTGAAACACAGCCACAATTTGTATGTGCTCGGAACACAGCTATTTTGCGTGCGCTTGCGACACAGCCACAACTTCTCTGCGCTTGAAACACAGCCACAATTTGTAGGTACTTGAAACACAGCCATGTTAAGTGCGCTTGAAACACAGCCACACATTTTGCTGCATGAAACTCAGTTTAACCACTTTTATTTCAGTTGCCTGAGCACCAACAGCTTGGTTGTGTTAACCTCGTTAATTCCAGTTGCCTGGAGCACCAACAGCTTAATCGTGTTAACCAGTTTAATTCCAGTTGCCTGGGCACCAACAGCCACAGCTCCAATCGTGTTTTGGTGCGCTTGAAACACAGCCACCAGTTTGCTGCGCTCTAAACACAGCCAATGTATGTGCGCTTGAAACACAGCCACAATTTTCATGTGCTTGAAACACAGCCACAAGTTTTATGTGCTTGAAACACAGCCTTTTTGCGTGCGCTTGAGACACAGCCACAACGTTTCTGCGCTTGAAACACAGCCATTTTGAGTGCGCTTGAAACACAGCCACACATGTTTTGGCATGAAACTCAGTTTAACCACTTTTATTTCAGTTGCCTGAGCACCAACAGCCTGGTTGTGTTAACCACTTTAATTCCAGTTGCCTGAGCACCAACAGCCTCATTGTTTTAACCACTTAATTCCAGTTGCCGGGGCATCAGCAGCCACGGCTCCAATCGTGTTTTGTGTGCGCTTGAAACACAGCCACAATTTGTATGTGCTCGGAACACAGCTTTTTTGCGTGCGCTTGCGACACAGCCACAACTTCTCTGCGCTTGAAACACAGCCACAATTTGTATGTGCTTGAAACACAGCCATGTTGAGTGCGCTGGAAACACAGCCACACATTTTGCTGCATGAAACTCAGTTTAACCACTTTTATTTCAGTTGCCTGAGCACAAACAGCTTGGTGTGTTAACCTCGTTAATTCCAGTTGCCTGGAGCACCAACAGCTTAATCGTGTTAACCAGTTTAATTCCAGTTGCCTGGGCACCAACAGCCACAGCTCCAATCGTGTTTTGGTGCGCTTGAAACACAGCCACCAGTTTGCTGCGCTCTAAACACAGCCAATGTATGTGCGCTTGAAACATAGCCACAATTTTCATGTGCTTGAAACACAGCCACAAGTTTTATGTGCTTGAAACACAGCCTTTTTGCGTGCGCTTGAGACACAGCCACAACGTTTCTGCGCTTGAAACACAGCCAGTTTATGTGCGCTTGAAACACAGCCACAATTTTGATGTGCTTGAAACACAGCCCTTTTGCGTGCGCTTGAGACACAGCCACAACTTTTCGGCGCTTGAAACACAGCCACAATTTGTAGGTGCTTGAAACACAGCCATGTTGAGTGCGCTTGAAACACAGCCACACGTTTTTTCGCATGAAACTCAGTTTAACCACTTTTATTTCAGTTGCCTGAGCACCAACAGCCTCTGGTGTTAACCACTTTAATTCCAGTTGCCTGAGCACCAACAGCTTGGTTGTGTTAACCAGTTTAGTTCCAGTTGCCTGAGCACCAACAGCCTCATTGTTTTAACCACTTAATTCCAGTTGCCGGGGCACCAGCAGCCACGTACGGCTCCAATCGTGTTTTGTGTGCGCTTGAAACACAGCCACAATTTGTATGTGCTCGGAACACAGCTATTTTGCGTGCGCTTGCGACACAGCCACAACTGCTCTGCGCTTGAAACACAGCCAGTTTAGGTGCGCTTGAGACACAGCCACAATTTGTAGGTGCTTGAAACACAGCCATGTTGAGTGCGCTTGAAACACAGCCACACATGTTGCTGCATGAAACTCAGTTTAACCACTTTGATTTCAGTTGCCTGAGCACCAACAGCCTGGTTGTGTAAACCACTCTAATTCCAGTGGTTGTGTTAACCAGTTTAGTTCCAGTTGCCTGAGCACCAACAGCCTCATGGTTTTAACCAATTAATTCCAGTTGCCGGGGCACCAGCAGTCACGGCTCCAATCGTGTTTTGTGTGCGCTTGAAACAGCCACAATTTGTATGTGCTCGGAACACAGCTATTTTGCGTGCGCTTGCGACACAGCCACAACTTCTCTGCGCTTGAAACACAGCCAGTTTATGTGGGCTTGAAACACAGCCACAATTTGAAGGTACTTGAAACACAGCCATGTTGAGTGCGCTTGAAACACAGCCACACATTTTGCTGCATGAAACTCAGTTTAACCACTTTTATTTCAGTTGCCTGAGCACCAACAGCTTGGTTGTGTTAACCTCGTTAATTCCAGTTGCCTGAGCACAAACATCTTGGTGTGTTAACCAGCTTAATTCCAGTTGCCTGAGCACCAACAGCCTCATTGTTTTAACCACTTAATTCCAGTTGCCTGGGCACCAACAGCCACAGCTCCAATCGGGTTTTGGGGCGCTTGAAACACAGCCACCAGTTTGCTCCGCTCTAAACACAGCCAGTGTATGTGCGCTAGAAACACAGCCACAATTTTAATGTGCTTGAAACACAGCCACAAGTTTTATGTGCTTGAAACACAGCCTTTTTGCGTGCGCTTGAGACACAGCCACAACGTTTCTGCGCTTGAAACACAGCCAGTTTATGTGCGCTTGAAACACAGCCACAATTTTGATGTGCTTGAAACACAGCCATTTTGCGTGCGCTTGAGACACAGCCACAACTTTTCTGCGCTTGAAACACAGCCAGTTATGTGCGCTTGAAACACAGCCACAGTTTTGAGGTGCTTGAAACACAGCCGTTTTGAGTGCGCTTGAAACACAGCCACACGTTTTTCGCATGAAACTCAGTTTAACCACTTTTATTTCAGTCAACACTTCTTTTTTAAGGCAAAAGGGAAGTGTTTATGGCCCCTTTGTTGACCCAACAGAAGGGCAGGGGAGACAATCGGCCAGCAGTGCCCTGCATGCTGTGCTATAATTTGATGCTAAACTTTTTCATGTATTTTTGTAAATATGTTTTGGTAAATTGATTTTGAAATTGCTATGATTTTTCACAAAAGTTAAATCATAAAAAGCTTTCATTTAATTCAATAACATTTCACTTTACGTGGACTTAACTGCAAACGGCTGGTGTGGACATTTGATTTGTTGGAGTGACTGATAAGAATGGAACGAGCGGATGAGTGCGCGTTCAGTACAGCTCTGATGGACAGTAACCAGCTGTAATTCAGTTTGTTAGCACATGCACTTACACAAAAGAGCTTCTCGCAACGCTGGCGTGGCGATGGGCAGTTTGTGTGATTGCATGCGCCTTTCTTTGATTGGCTCGTAGCGGACCGTTGGAACTGACCTGTGCGGCGGACAGTGCCCCGCACACAGCTTAGCTTAGCGTCACTACGCAAGATGCCAGCGAGCTGAAAGGTCAAGTTTTTGTATTTGGTGAAAATGTTTCCACCACCCACCCCTCCTCCATTTTATCAATCATGGAGGCATGCATTTTGTAACTTTGTGGAGCTGGAGCTTTGTTTCATGTCGCTGGTTGATGTCCATTGTAATAGTCAAGAGAGATAATTCGTATGTTCCGATCAGTTTCCTGCTGTACATTTCGCTGTTGTTGTTTTTCTTGCATGCCATGCCAGGGTGAGCTGACACCACCGTTTGAGCTTCGGTGCAGTACCGTCATTGACAGGTCCGGAACCGAAGCTTAAGCTTTAGTTCACAGATCGCATCGGTCCACAGCCTACTTCCCTTCGCCCTGAGTGGTTTGGGTTGAGTAGCCCGCGACTGTGGCAGCTGGCATTATTTTTTCGGTTTACTTACCAACCTGGTTGATCCTTAGGGTCAGGTCGAGGGAAGTAATCCCCGGGCTCATTCTACTATTTTTATCAGTTTCTGTAGGTCTGCCTCAATCATTTTTGCGACCCGCAAAGGGCCCCCTTTGTTTCACCCAACAGTAGAGCAGGGGAGACATTAAGTCAGCTGCTGCTGGGCTACTGACGCTAAACTTTTTCTTCTTATTCGTGGTAAATATATTTTGGCAAGTTGATGTTTATTTAATTTGCTACATTTAATCCCTTCGCTTGACCCAACAGAAGGGCAAGGGAGACAATCGGTCAGCAGTGCTCTGCTGTGCTATTTGATGCTAACATGTTGTCCCTGAAAAATCACTCCAAGACGATCAGAATACAAACAAACAAGGTCATGTGCAAAAGGTAAGTGCACAATCGGAGAGACGACACAGAACGTGAGCATCGGGTGGACGTCACGACGTGAAAAACGTCACAGCGGGTGTACGACACGCTAAAATTCGGTCAAATCGGGTGCACGACACACAAATCTGCAGGAATGATCACATTCTTCTTACGATTACAGCTGTTTGCGGGGGACTACAACTACGACACTTGGCAGGATTGGTGCAGACATGTTTAGGTTTTGGTAGAATGTATTAGCATTACTTACAAGACGCGTTTTCCTCACGATTTTGCGCTCGAAGCGACAAACTTTGCAGCTGTGCAGCGACGGGTCCGTCATTCGGCCGATTCACGGGTAAAATACGCGAAATACAAACCCGAAAAACCCATTGGCATTAAGTATAGACACTAACAGAACTAACCTGACCTATCTCGATGTGCAACACTTCGTAATAATTCATTTATAGAGATAAATAGCTTCACCAACCTCTTTGAATTTCCCTTGAAGCAGATGACGGAAGCATCGGGAAGAAAATTTTCTTAACACAGTGTGGGAAGAGAGTCAGGGGTGTGAAAAGGCGAGAGCTCTGTCTTGTGGGGAGCGAAATTCTAACGAACCTGTTTGAGGTGAGTTATCTTTTGGTAAACTAATACAACAGAAGCGGCACGCAACGATGTACCCGGAAAACTTTGAGCAGCTCAATTCCGTCGGCGCGTTGTAAAGTAATTGTGTTTTCAAAACGGGAATTGTCCGGTAGAAATCTGGGTGGCCATCTCCATCTTCATCTGTTTGACAACTGAAGGCTGATGAATTTATGAAATTGCGTGTGAGTGTTTTATTATTTAGAAAGTTAGGATCGCTGATAGTAATATATGTTATCTTTGATCCAGGTTCTATCCGGATCCTATCCGAATTCTATTCCGTCTTCGAATCGCTCCAGCTCCGTCTGGATCGCTTCAGTCACCAACCCCTTCGGAGTCTCTCCCGGATCTATCTAGTCATCACCAGACCCTCCCTTCATCCGTCCCTCTTCATCTCACCTTCCTTCTGCGCCGGATATCCAGACAGTCACAGTGGAGAACTCAGATCAGTTGTTCATTAACACGATGTGAAGAAGAGTAACTTCACCAGTGAGAAACCATCGAGGACCATGAACAACCAGATAACGTATCCACGTATCTGGCGAACTACAACCATGTGTGATAACTAAGGATAACTTTTTATAATACCTGTGGACGACACCTCACGAACGTAGATCGATAACGAACAAGTGGAGCTGACGCTGAACGTTTGGTGAACGTCATCTTCGAACGTGGGAACTGTTCATGCTATACGTGAACGCTGACGTGTATATATTACCAGGATCAGCTAGACGTGAGGATTGGGATGTTAGCACCTTTATAACTGGACAACTGGGAACTGTTCATGCTACACGTGAACGCTGACGTGTATATATTACCAGGATCAGCTGGACGTGAGGATTGGGATGTTAGCACCTTTATAACTGGACAACTGGGAACTGTTCATGCTACACGTGAACGCTGACGTGTATATATTACCAGGATCAGCTAGACGTGAGGATTGGGATGTTAGCACCTTTATAAACTGGACAACTGGCCATCAGTACCCGCGAACGCAATACAGAAGTTAAGTCCATTTATCTACTAACATAATCACTCACTGTTTTTGGTCATCATTAAATTGATACATTGAAATTCATCGGTCTTCGTTATTCACTCCTCATACAATTCCATTCTACTATCATTCTCACTTTTCTTTACAACGTACACTTACATACACATGCAAGTTAACCCGGCTCATAAAAGATAAAGTAGAACCTAAAAATTGGCGTTCACATTGCCAGTAGTATAACCCCCTCTAGACTATACTGCAGTGATAGCCAGGGTTTGTCACATTCTTGTTCAGTGTTGCAATCGGCTCCGAAAGGGTTTGATTCTCCAGTAGGCTGTCTGTGATCTAGATCTAATTCTTACCCCCTCCCCCCACCTCTTCCATTACCTCTAGTGTGCTCCCTGCTTTCAAAATTCCACATTGGAATGTAGGCGGCAGAGACATACACAGAGTAAAGGATGATCTCCCTTGCTCATGACGTAATTTTTATGCACTCTCGCTCTTGACGTAATTCTGTCACGATTTAGTGACATGGATCGAGAAAGTGTCACTCTGTCGGGTGCCTTTCTCGAATTGCGACAGAAAGCGCCTGTTGTTTTCTGTCAACGGCTGGGTTTTTGCTAACCATGCATAGCCGAGCACGGGAATTTCGTGATACAGGGGTTCCACGTGCGTGATTTTGCTTGTTTGGCGAAATCAACTATAACTGAACTGTTTACGGTACACGTGGAGTCACGTGAGGGTTTCAAGGTTGTCTGGTAAAGACATGAAATGGCATACTTGACAATCAGCGGCAAGAGAGGAGGGTCGGTGTCTTCTTCCAAAGAGTTTGATGGTTTTCATCACGTTAGATATTTCACTTGTTTATCAACGTGCCGTTCTGCTTGCACAGTAGGGCTCTAATGGAACTTCAAGAGCAGACCACCTTTCGCTGTTACATGTTCGCTGAGGACGAGTCGTCAGGTTTCTTCACTGAGCGGGGAAGGGTTTCCACCGCATAAGGATTTCAGTGCAAGAGGGAGGATGGCGATATTTCCGTTGACGAGCGGAAGCCATTCATAAGGAAGCGTATTCGCTTAAAAGAGAGAACTACCTACATTGGGCTGTTGAGGTAATACATTATTATTTAACGCTGTTGACGAGTCTGTGTTTGTGGAATGAAATACTCTCTGTTGTTCTTTCCAGGTTAGCGCATAATTTCCTCTTTGTGACGCTAAAATACTAATCTGTATATGGTTTTTGCAGATATGGAGAGAAGGAAGGAAAATGGCTGATTTGTTGTTGTAAAAGTTCGTTTGTGCAGGCCCACGTGCTCTAAGAAATATGTAAAGGTGACATGTGTGATGGTGGAGGGTAAAGGGTTGCGTGGCATGTTTAGTGCACCGATCCTTTTTGTTGCAGCCTTTCTACCTATCTACAATTCCTCTACGTAACGTTCTTCTACGTAACCTAAGTGTTGGAGCTGTAACTCATAACTCATAACTCATAACTCATAACTCATAACATTTTATTGATCCAACAAAGGAAATTAAATTGGTCATCAGCACATATAGGTCATTAATTAATAATTATAAAAGAATAAGAGAAGAAAATTCATAAAACCCATGATAAAAAACTACAATACCCTTTTTTCTTGCACACATGACACACCGACACACCAACACACATGCATACATACCTACTACATACATACCTACATACATACCTACATAAATACATACATACGAACATACATACATACATACATACATACATTCCATGTTAAAGTGTAGTTAAGAACATCACAGTAATTATATCATTGTTTGGATTAACAGATAAGTTTTTATGTAAATGATGATAACAACAATCCATAATTAACGCTATTGCACTACCAAAGAAGAGACCAACCAAACACATAAAACCAATAACAGTAATCATCATCAGTTATCACAGGTATCACAGTAGATTAGCCATCAGGTAGTTAGACTCAATTGGGCAAAATATAGTGTCAACACCATCACAACAGTGCTAGAGCTCATTATCACAGCACTAGTTATGATCAAAGGTCAAACAGTCATCAAATCATATTAAATCTATCACTAAGAGGTACATTTAAAAGGCATCACTGATAGTCTGTGACCAGGACACTGGCTCGGTTGCTGTTAAAATATCTCACAGCTGCAGGAAGAAAAGAACGCCGAAAACGCTCCATTTGACACCTAGGCATGAGAAACCGAGCGTTCCGTGTGATGCGGAGATCCATCAGTGCGTCGTGGAGGGGGTGCCCTAGGTCGAACAGAATAGCTCTGGACTTACTGGCAAGCCTTCTTTCGACAAGGACTTCAAGGGTGTCAAGGCTCTGACCTACAGTAGAACTCGCTTTCTTTATCAGCCTGTTCAGCCTGCCAGTGTCCCTTCCTTTGTAACCTGCTAACCTGGTGTTCTGGTGTACTGGTGGTTGCTGTCGCTGTTGTCATCCTGCCAATCTACACTTCTATCTTCTGGTAGACTACGGACAGGATCTTCACCGACTGGGTGTGGCGCCTGATGTCTCCACTATTCCCTGCTTCGTTGCCACGCCAGCCGGCACTACATTCGACGGAGCAGTTGTGGAGACTATAGACTAATTACGGGCCGCCCACTCAGTGGCAAAAAGCTAAGTGTACCATGTCATAGCGCCCTTATACCACCTTGTCATCTTGTATATTAATGATTTCATGTGAGTGGTGACGACGTGGGGTGTGTGACACCTGCATTAACCAGCACTTTTTACAGATCAGCTATCTTTTCTTAACTATACACGGGATCAGCGTGTTACTATAATTTTCTATACTTTAACTGGCATTTTTATCAGTGACCACTTGCTTTACGTTTTGAACGTAAAAAGAACATCTTTTGGAGTGAAGTCTCGAGGGAGGTGGCGTGTTATTACATAAACAGGCGTCTGAAACTTATACTTTTGTTGATTCTATTTAATTGTATGACTGCGAGAGTGGATCGTGGTGTGGTTAGTTAGTTAGAAGTAACTAACCGTTCATAATCACCTTATGTGATATATTGAAACGTGACAAATTCTATTTATATATATATATATATATATAAATTATAGAACACCCTGACGAAGGCCACGAGGCCGAAATTTTGGTGAAAACGTGAAGGCTTGTTTTGGTTATTTTTTTACATATTTGTTATATATAATTACATAGTAACATTAAGTATTGGTGGTGGTAGTCTGAAGCTATACAAATGTACTGATGTAGATCATTCAGCAGTCTTTTGTTCTTTGTAAATTGTATTACAAGTACTTTGTAGATGAAATTATTTATAAATTTGAAGATGCATAATAATACTGTGCATGGTAATTGGTATGATGTACTTTGTATACATAATGGTACAAATATCTTTATTTTCTCTCTCCTTCCCATCTTAAAGTTTGTTGCAACCCTATACTCATAAAGTGCATTATACTGTTTGTATGAACATTGAACTATTGCGATGCAAGAAAGTAAAACATGAAATAGCTAGAATGAAAGATTTACTCATTACTGGAATTATTGTAAATACAGTCAGTCCTTTCCTTGGCTCACAATCACAGATCTGGCCAGGTTTTTTTTATTATTTTTTTTTGTACATGGAATAAGAGTTAAAATGTAAATTGTAATACCGCCTGTGTACTTGGATACCTACTTCTACATTCAACACCCTGACTGCCCCTACGCAGAGTTAGAATTTTCTGAATGAATTCACATCACATTTCCCAACAAAACAGTAAGGTGTCAACGCTAAATACGTACGTGTGTGGGATGAGGGCTCATGCTGAATTTAAAAAAAATAGTAACTTTCCAGAAAAGCTGCTCACATCAGCAGCATAACAAGATATCATGTTGTTAGAAAGGTTCTTGTGAGGAAGTCTTTTTGATTTTAATGATGAAAGATTATCTTTTTAATCTTAAAGGGATAGTATCCGCCGGAAAAGGCCTTCAGATCGCTTTCAAAGCTTCACCATAAGATTCTATGTTACACATAATGCTACCATCCACGAGGAATAACTTTACTTTGCAAATTCAACAGTTTTGATAGCTAATTAACTGTCGTAAAAGAATCCAAGGAAAGAGCACTCTTGTAGTGGTTGGGTGATTTCCCTTTGTCCAATTTGTCACAACAATCAAAATGGCGTCTCTCGGCGATTATGGATCTGGATGTAGTACATTGCAGTAGCCAATAATGGTTGTCGTCACAATGGGCGAGAGAGCGCAGCGTGACGGAGTTTAAAAACTTTCTATACATGCATGCCTGTTACGAAGCGGTTTACTCGTATCTGTGGTAATGTGTATTGTTGTAAATAGAATAGACTATAGCGATGGTCAGACATTGGAAAGGGCTATAGGCTGCATACCGTCGCGTTGACCGCAGTTGAACCTTTGTGTAACTGACAAGGTTTTTCACGTGCAAGTAATGCAGGCGACAGCTCACTGGCAATGTCATAGCAAGAACGACTTTGTAAAATCAGTCGCCGTCAAGGAGCCAAGCTCGACTCATGTTTTTCGTAACACGTTAGCAGACGGGCTCCTGTTTTAGGTATCTGACTGAAGAAGGATGAAGACTGACGAACTTTCCCTATCAGTCTACGTGATATCTTCCATTTTCATATTCATGCCAGGCCGGCGACTGTACTAAATGTTGGCTTTACACTCTTTTGAGGTATGTTTGAAACCGGTTATATTTTCATGTCATGTTGTCGTATGTGAGAAGAGTGACTGTTTCTGTGTTTAATGTTATTGTGTAGGCCTAAGCTATTGTGCTACACTGCTTAAACATGTGAGGGTTTTACGTAACGTTTTCTTGGCTTTAGAAAACAGGAATTAACGTGTAAATAATTATATTGGCTCATGCAGCTTAATATGTTGGACGAGTGAGTATTTTTATTGTGCGAGTGAAAGAAACTAAAGACAAGTTGATTTATGGACTATAAACTTTACAGTGTTCCAACTGGGGGGTTTTCATCGCCGGAGGCTGAACTGAACCAGTCAACTGCGGCTTGGTGTACATGACCATGGCATGGAGAGCTGGCAGGGTTCTACAGTTAGCCGCCGAGACGAACTGGAAGGATCAAGGACTACGTCAAGCAATAGTTGCGATGTCGTGAGGACTGGTGCACCCTTGTCAGTCGTCTGAAGGACTTACAGCCATACCAACATCTTGAGGGCCGAAAGATGGCAGTAGGGTAACGTACAGTAGAATACCTATTCGTCTTACCTGTTAAGCTGCTTTGTTTGAGCCAAAAGGTGTCTGCGTCTTGGACTGTAGAGTTTCTTGCGGTGTTGTCGGCCTAGAGTACTGGTCGAAGCCCGGAAATGATTTTGTGATGTAAAAAGCTTTGTAAACTAATAATAATTAGTCTTGGCAGTGTCAAGATCCATTTAACACCAGGTTTTTGCGTGTGTGAGTGCGTGTGCGCTTGTGCCTTGTAAGCTACGGTAGCGGACAACTATTCAGATTACATTCAAGCCTGTAAACAAATACTAAACTTATAGAGTGGTGTAGAGGCATTTATGATTGTCTAGAAACCGGCCAATAAAGGACACAGCCTGCAATTACAAGTCAGCGAACTCGCCATCAAGTCAGCAGAGCTTCGAGCTGCCTTGCACCAACGCCCGCCGGCTGCCTCTCGTCAACAGCAACCGTCCGCGAAGCCACGTTGTTGGCTTTGCAACCGCCACGGGCACCTACAGAGCAGGTGCCCTACCAAGCGTCATGGGAGTCAACAACCGTTGTCATGGAGACAGCCCAGTGAGCTACGTGTGGACCAGCAGTCAACAGCCATCAAGCAACCGCCCCGCGAGCAGAGCAGTCAGACAGAGGAGGTTGTGACTGCTCAGGAACAGCTGACGTCGAAGCACGAGGCCTCCATTGACAGATTAGAGACCCGACTGAAGAAGGAACTGGAGGCCAAACAACATTTACAGGATGAACGCTTCCAGAAGGATTTAGAAATACGCCAACTTAGAGAGCGGTTAGTTTTCAAGTGTGAAGAGGTGTCAATTGAGCGGAAAGCAGCAGGACACATTCGCAAAGACTTGGAAGCGTTGTTGCAACAGCAGCTCACAGAGAAAGAGCATCGGCTTGCGACAGCCCCAGCCCCCGTAGAGCCTCACGACGCTGACCCGATAACATTGTGGGATTCTGTGCTCAATTTGTCCTGCCCCTTTACTCTAAGTCCCAGCTAAACCACCCCCTCGTAACATCATGAAAACTCTTCAGTCACACATGTGGCGTAACCATGCCGTGCTTGCTTGTTAGCTATGGTGCTCAGCTAAGAGACTGTGTGTACACTATGATTGTGAATGCCCCTGCTAAGGAGCCTTCTGTGTATTTAGATTTTTTTTGTTTTGCTTGTGTTTTTTAGTCATGCTTCTAGCTTGACTCGCATGCGACTTTCCGTGGTGGTGGCTTCCCCTTTTTGTTTTTTCACTTTTATTATCTTATTTCACTTTTGCCCCTATTTGTTCCCTTTTTGCAACCACCTTTGTAGGTTCGCGTGCGGGTCTAGCTCGCTCTTTATCTTCTAGTTTTCTTTTTTAAGTATGAGCGTCCTGGTACGAACTTTGTTTTGTTTTTAATGACGTTAAATATTGTAACGAACTAATTTGTAAACAAGGTAGTGTGGCCGGCGTTTTTCTGATTTTAATTTCATGTGCCTGTATGGCTCACGCTGGACAGCCTATGGAGTTTTTCCCCGGAGAGCACGGGACGCATGTTTGGCAACAGTAATATTGTAGTAACGCGCAGTATTTTTAGTTCACCTCTGTGGTGGATAGCCTGTATTCGTCGTCACTTACTGGGAAGCCGTTCACGGAACAAGATGTTTTAGGATAGATAGATTTTTTTTGCTCTGTTCCGGGGCCCAGTGTTTTCTGCCAGCCTCCAGTTTTGTTTTTAAGTTATTTTGTAGTTCAGGTTCAGTTGCTCGCCTTGAGTCTGTTTTAGATTATTGATGCTGTCAAAGGCGAGTATCCATTTCTGACTATGTTTCTTTATTTACCGAATTCGTGTAATTTTAGTTTTGAATCTTTGTCTTCTGTCCGTTTCTGTGTCTTCTGTCCGTTTCTGTGTCTTCTGTCCGTTTCTGTGTCTTCTGTCCGTTTCTGTGTCTTCTGTCCGTTTCTGTGTCTTCTGTCCGTTTCTTTGTCTTCTGTCCGTTTCTGTGTCTTCTTTCCGTCTCTGTGTCTTCTGTCCGTTTCTTTGTCTTCTTTCCGTCTCTGTGTCTTCTGTCCGTTTCTTTGTCTTCTTTCCGTTTCTGTGTCCTACGTTTATTCTATGTAGGGTTTTTCTAACATATTTTTGTCTTGGTGATTTTTTATTTATTTGCCGCCATCTTGTTTCGGCCGCCTTTTTGTCGTCCATCTTTGATGTTTATGTTTTTAGGACACCTTTGATGTTTAGTTTGATGTTTCGAATTCTAAGTTTAGTTTTTTCTTTTCTATCAGTTTCCACCGCTCCGCGCTTCTCGCTCCGCGCTTCTCGCTCACCGCTCCGCGCTTCTCGCTCCATGCTCCACGCTTCACACTCTACTGTTCTGCACTCTCACTCAAACTAGTCCTTTCTACTTCACATTTTAGCTTTAATTCACTTTCTAAACTTAGATTAGTTTTTCCGCCACGCTCCGATATAGGTTACTTAGCCTCTCCATAGATTTATGTTTAGCCTTTTATATATTGATATTATGAGCTGATTCCGAATTACTATGACATCGACAAGTATGACCATATTCACAATAAACTTTAATTAATTTTCCAATTCTAGTGTTCGTTTTGTTTTGTGAGCGCGTCGGTTCTTTATAGCACCAAAATTACATCCTCCAGAATTTATATAAGCCATCACAGAATCTTACAGCTACTCAAGGGCAAGCACAGTGGAAACTTTGATATTTTTTGGAACATTTTGGATTGTTTTCGACAAAGAACTTTATGAACTTTTGTAGGCCTGTGATTAGGGCCACTGACTTTTGAACTTCTTATCCTTACGAATCTTGTGAAGAGATCATGAACCTTTTGTCTTAAAGGAACTGTGTTTCGTATCTAGCGAACAATATTTTAATTTATTTTGTCGGGCCCAGAGCAGAGCAACTTAGGCATTATTTTAGGTTTGTTGACCATAGCATTGCACACTTCGTACTAAGTATTTCCTTCCCCTCTAGTGAGTGACCCGAGGTGTGCCGTTTTGAATTTTGTTTCTCTATATTTCGCAAGTCTTTGTTAACCTCTACGTTTTCACTTGACTTAAAGTATGGATGAGAAATTACCTTCTCATGAGAGTGCCGAGCTATCCCCTTACACTTTGAAGGTAGAGAGGGATGAACATTTTGCTTCGGACACTGATAGTCGTAAGAATGAAGGCGACCGTGATGGCGCTCAGGGAGAGTCTCTAGCTGAACCCACTCAGACCCAAGACACTTTGAATTCAGATAACTTTCCCTCTCAAGCTGAACATTCTCCTACACAGGAAGGTTTAGGTACTGAGCCCTCCCAACAGGCTGCAAGTGCAGAGCATCTCGCTCAACGAAGTAGAGAAGAAAGAGGCCCCGCCATTGTTAGGGCTAGACTTAATGCTGAGGTTAGGGAACTGTCAGACAAGTACTGGGCCATAAGCCGAGCTCACAAGAATGTGATCAGCGAGTTGTGCACAGCCTTTAGGGAAACACCAGACCAAAGGAGAGTCCTTAAAGCTCAAAAAATAACCCTCTGTGAGCGCTTAAACGAGCTAAATGTAGCGAACTCGAGGCTTTGTCAAGTGGCTGAAAGTGATGTAGCTATAGAAGAGGATTTGAGCGATATGCACATGCAAACGGAGACACTCAAAGAACAATACCGCAGTCTCTTTCCCAAGTTAGACCCGTACGCCTCCAGCTCGGACTTCACTTCCACAGTCGCTTCTGGAGGTGCTAGAGAGGTTTCTCTAGATGCTTCTTTGGCGGTTAGCGCAGCGAGATTTAGGTCCCAGCAAATGGTCGCAGATGAAAGGGCTAGACAAGAAGAGACTCTTTTGCTTTTAGTGGAAAGAGAGTTGGAAAGGTCTATAACTTTGGCTGCTGAGAAGAAGGCAGAGATGGAAAGAGAGTTGGAGAGAGAAGCTCAAGATGAAAGGCTAGCTTTGAAGAAAAAAGAAAAAGAAGTTAAGGCTGCACTAGAGAGGGTGGAGAGAGAAGGCAAGATGCAAGAAGAACATGAAGTTTTTAAGATCATTAAAACTGACATAGAAGACCAGCAAAGGGCTAGAGAAAGATTCATGCCCCAACTACCTCGTGACAGCCCCATTGATAGGTACCTAGGTTCTCACAACACCCTGCATGTAGGTACACACACAGAGAGCATAGGAGATGTGGCGGTAGGGTATGATAGGCACACACAGCACACACAAGATACATATAAGCCTGCGACAGCCGACACCTACGCCCGCCCGCGTCACCAGCCGGCAGCCAACACCCTCGTCTCTGGGCAACATCAGCCTGCGGCAACCAAGCCTGGACTCCCGCCACTTCAGAAGCCCACGGAGGTCAGGGCTTATGCTCCTTCGCATCTCCAGTCGGCCGCCGAGGATATCCGCGACACTCTTCGAGGCATCTCCAGGACCCTTGCCCAACCTGTCTCCGCTTTTCACCCACTTCCAGCAGCGGTCACAGCCACGGCTCCTACCACTACGACGATGACTACAGCCACCACGATGACGACAAGAGTCGGAGGCCAATTCGCGACCTCCTTTCGGCCTCAGTTTGTCAAAGCTGAGATTCCAAGCCACGAAGATCGTCCTCGCCAGATCTACGCGCCTTCCCGTTTCCCTCACAAATCCCTCAATCCATCAGCGAGACCTTTTCCCGGGCCTTTCCCTGGTCCTTTTCCTGCCATGACCTCCCGAGAGTCTTCGACCTATGTGCCAAACTTTGCATATGGGCCTTCTGTCATGCATCCTCCCATGCAAACGCAGCAATATGACCACGCTGCAAGCTTTGCTCCTGACACTGACTACACACAGCATGGTTTTCAAGAGGCTCCGGTCACGAGCCCTTCAGACGTCTACTACGGGCAAGATGCATACCTTCCTCAGATGCAAGGCCAGCCAACGCTCTCCGAGGGTTCTGCCCTAGCTCGTACTCTAGCTGAGGCTCTCCTTATCAACAGGTTACCGACGCAGGAGCCCACTACGTTTTCAGGAGATCCATTGACGTACCCTCTCTGGAGGTCCTCATTCACGCTTTTGATTGAGCGGCAGGGCGTTTCTGCAGAGGAAAAGCTCCTCTACTTGGAGAAGTACTTGGACGGTCCGGCGAAGGATGCGGTCAAGGGACTCTTTCTGATCAGGGATGCCCAGGCCTATCAGCAGGCCCTTCAGACGCTGGAGGAAAGATTCGGCAGTTCTTTTGTCGTTGCCAGAGCCTTCCGAGAGAAATTAGATGCATGGCCGGTAATCAAACCCAAAGATGGACAAGCCCTCCGCGCCTTCTCGGACTTTCTTGGACAATGCCTTGTGGCGAGCCGAGTGATAGGCCAGCTACAGAATCTGGAAGACCAAGCCTATCACAAGACACTCATGAGCAAGCTTCCAGATTGGTTGGTGAGAAACTGGGTGCGGAAAGTAAACAAGACCAAGAACGAGAAGAAACGCTACCCTACCTTTGAGGAGTTGTCAGCTTTCATCAAGACAGAGGCAGACATCCTTTGCGAGCCCCTTTTCTCCTCCAGCAAATCTGCCGCCTCTTCCACCTCACAGACCGCCAGTTCATCAGTCCCCAAGAAAACATCGTACAGTACGGATTTTTCTACTGCATCTGCATGTCAAGAGTGTGACAAAAGTCTTTGTCAGCATCACGCGAAAACTGTCCTGAATACGAACTGCGACGAAGTCTGTCCCTTTTGTACCGTTCGTTTTCCGACCAGCTCTTCTTCTCATCCTCTACTCAGATGCCAGAGGTTCGATGAGATTCCCGTTGAGGACAGGAAACACTTCATGTACGAAGCGTCCTTGTGCTTCTCCTGTGCCAGAAAGACTGACCATAGAAGTGTAGACTGCACTACCAGGGCGATATGCGACAAGTGCCAAGGCCCACATCTCACTATGCTGCATGGAGCGCCTAGCTACAGGAAGAAGTTTCCCAATCAGCAACGGAATGCCCGGGGACCGCCAGATTCTTCAAGGTTTGTCTGTATCAGTCAAGATGCCCGTGTTTCTGCCTCTGGATCAGCATTCGCGACGACCAACAAGTCAGACAGACCAGTCAGAGCTACCATGATTGTTCCGGTCAGAGTTTCGACGAAAGAGAATCCCACGGTAGAGCATACGACATACGCGCTGCTTGACACCATGTCTTGCATCTCCTTCGTTACTGAATCTTTGAGTGACAAGCTGAACACTCATTCTGAGCCAGCGTCATTGAGGCTGAACACTATGACTTCTCAGAACACTCATATCGAATGTCAGAGAGTGACCGGATTGTGTGTCAAGGCCCTCAACTCCAATGTTTCCCACAACCTGAAAACGCTCTACACGACGGACCATCTTACCAACGACACTGAGAACATACCAACATCAGAGACCGCTCGTAACATCAAGCATTTGAGTCATATTGCCAGCGAGATTCCCCCGTTGCTCGAAGGCTGCACTCCCGGGTTGTTGATTGGCTACGATCATGCAGAGCTATTCATGCCAGAGAGAGTCATCAAGGGAGACCCATACGCCGTTCTCACACCGTTGGGGTGGACGATACTGGGACAAGTGTCGCCTAAACAGTCTGTCCATGACGTGATGCACGTGTCTCAAACAGAACATTGCCTCAGCGAGTACGAAGGTGAATCAGTCGCTTCCGTATACCGCACGACACTCGCCGAACCCAGCATCTCCGACCCCCTCCATGCCATGGAAAGGATTTTGAGAAGACCACTACGAAGAAGACCACTACGAAGAAGACCACTACGAAGAAGACCAGTACGAAGAAGACCACAACGAAGAAGACAACGACGAAGAAGACCACGACGAAGAAGACCAGTACAAAGAAGACTAGTACAAAGAAGACCACAACGAAGACGACCACGACGAAGAAGAAAGTGGCTTCTTCCCCAACGAAACGTTGCTGTCGGAGATGTCGTCGTGCTACGTGACGAAGCCGTATGCAGAGCAGATTGGCCTCTTGGACTCGTGACGGAGGTTCGCCCCAGCGACGATGGACTCGTGCGAACCTGCAAGCTCAAGACTGTCAAGGTCACCTCGAAGACGAGCCATTCCACTTTCTACTACTGGCGCCCCATCTCCAAGCTGACCGTGCTGGTGAAGGCAGATCCGGACACTTAATGACTTTCCCAGTGAACTTTACTGTTTTCGACAGACCGTTTGTGCATGTTTTGGTCTGACGTAATCCGTTCGCCTTTTTGACAGGTGGCGCTGTTTTGATTTGGGGAGAAAATTTCGTCTTAATGCAAATATTTTTTTTGTGACTTTGTGGTTTCTCTCCATTTTGTATATATGTTTTTGGTTCCGCATTTTGGAACGAAAGCTCTTGACAGAGGCAAGCGCTTAATGAATCGGTTTGTTTAGTCCTTCCCGCGTGCGGATGCCTGTGCTTATGATTAAGACGACTGAAGATGTTTTTCTTTTGTATTTTGTAGGTTGCGACTACAGTCTTTCATACTGAGTTGCGGTTTATGTAAAGGTGTAAGAATAATGTTGATACGATATGTTGACAGTGACGGACCGACGAAATATGATGTTACATTTGTTGAAAGAACACGTGTGATTTTTTAGATTGAGACTCATTGAGAGTGCGTTTCGAACAGCTACGTTTTGGATAATGCCGAAAGGATTCTGTAACGTTTCGGATTTTTTTGTATTTTGAACCACGTATGAGAGTGCGTTTCGAACAGCTACGTTTTGGATAATGCCAAAAGGATTCTGTAATGTTTCGGATTTTGTTCTTGAACCACGCATGTATTCGATGATTTTTGTTGATTTTTTATGTTGACTTTTGTAAAGACTAAGATGTCTTCGAGGGGGGAATGTGAATGCCCCTGCTAAGGAGCCTTCTGTGTATTTAGATTCTTTTTGTTTTGCTTGTGTTTTTTAGTCATGCTTCTAGCTTGACTCGCATGCGACTTTCCGTGGTGGTGGCTTCCCCTTTTTGTTTTTTCACTTTTATTATCTTATTTCACTTTTGCCCCTATTTGTTCCCTTTTTGCAACCACCTTTGTAGGTTCGCGTGCGGGTCTAGCTCGCTCTTTATCTTCTAGTTTTCTTTATTAAGTATGAGCGTCCTGGTACGAACTTTGTTTTTGTTATAATGACGTTAAATATTGTAACGAACTAATTTATAAACAAGGTAGTGTGGCCGGCGTTTTTCTGATTTTAATTTCATGTGCCTGTATGGCTCACGCTGGACAGCCTATGGAGTTTTTCCCCGGAGAGCACGGGACGCATGTTTTGCAACAGTAATATTGTAGTAACGCGCAGTATTTTTAGTTCACCTCTGTGGTGGATAGCCTGTATTCGTCGTCACTTACTGGGAAGCCGTTCACGGAACAAGATGTTTTAGGATAGATAGATTTTTTTTGCTCTGTTCCGGGGCCCAGTGTTTTCTGCCAGCCTCCAGTTTTGTTTTTAAGTTATTTTGTAGTTCAGGTTCAGTTGCTCGCCTTGAGTCTGTTTTAGATTATTGATGCTGTCAAAGGCGAGTATCCATTTCTGACTATGTTTCTTTATTTACCGAATTCGTGTAATTTTAGTTTTGAATCTTTGTCTTCTGTCCGTTTCTGTGTCTTCTGTCCGTTTCTGTGTCTTCTGTCCGTTTCTTTGTCTTCTGTCCGTTTCTGTGTCTTCTGTCCGTTTCTGTGTCTTCTGTCCGTTTCTTTGTCTTCTGTCCGTTTCTGTGTCTTCTTTCCGTCTCTGTGTCTTCTGTCCGTTTCTTTGTCTTCTTTCCGTCTCTGTGTCTTCTGTCCGTTTCTTTGTCTTCTTTCCGTTTCTGTGTCCTACGTTTATTCTATGTAGGGTTTTTCTAACATATTTTTGTCTTGGTGATTTTTTATTTATTTGCCGCCATCTTGTTTCGGCCGCCATTTTGTCGTCCATCTTTGATGTTTATGTTTTTAGGACACCTTTGATGTTTAGTTTGATGTTTCGAATTCTAAGTTTAGTTTTTTCTTTTCTATCAGTTTCCACCGCTCCGCGCTTCTCGCTTCTCGCTCCGCGCTTCTCGCTCACCGCTCCGCGCTTCTCGCTCCATGCTCCACGCTTCACACTCTACTGTTCTGCACTCTCACTCAAACTAGTCCTTTCTACTTCACATTTTAGCTTTAATTCACTTTCTAAACTTAGATTAGTTTTTCCGCCACGCTCCGATATAGGTTACTTAGCCTCTCCATAGATTTATGTTTAGCCTTTTATATATTGATATTATGAGCTGATTCCGAATTACTATGACATCGACAAGTATGACCATATTCACAATAAACTTTAATTAATTTTCCAATTCTAGTGTTCGTTTTGTTTTGTGAGCGCGTCGGTTCTTTATAGCACCAAAATTACATCCTCCAGAATTTATATAAGCCATCACAGAATCTTACAGCTACTCAAGGGCAAGCACAATGTTTATTGATTGCCTGTTGTATTGTGTCTTGTATGAATGGGTTGGGTGACTGTGAGTGTCATCCGTTACCGTTTCGGATTTTATTTGTTGTTTCACTTGGGTGAACTTGTGGTTGTTTTGTGTGTTTGATTTATAGATGTCAATTTCAGCTATTTCCGAGGCGCTGTACCTGCGAGGACGCAGTTGGTATAGAGCTGGGGGGGATGTAGCCAAGTGGCGTATCCAGTCTTTGTGTAATTATCTCCTGCGCGACTCAGTTGCCTCCCCTGTCTATTATCTTCCCCTGACCCAAGTTGTGTCTTCCGCTAGGATTATTGTGTTTACTATCGTAGGGTAGACTCTTGACCGGATTCCTTTCTAATCTCTTATCTCAGATTTAGGTGGTCGTTATGTAATGTGCCGCCAGACTGTCTGGGTATCGTTGGACGGCGTTTTGTCAAGTGGGTGTCATTTCTTTTGACAGGGTACAATTATAGAAGATGCCAGGTAGCTTGGAGGTTTTAGTCTCTTACCCCCCCCCCCCCTTCTGTGTATCAGCTTTGACACTACTTGTAATATTTCCGGTGTGTGACACCCCTGTAACGATTTCATGCCTCGGTACCGATCCCTTCCATTGGGCAGGCATTTTAAGACGACGCCCCCCGTTGTCTGACACCGGGTATCTTTCCTATTGGCTATTGGGAATCGGAGTTGACCAGCCTTTAAAAGGGAGAGCAGTTAGACTAGAGAGAGAACGCGATTTGTGATATACTGAGCTGTGTGCTGCTCGATTGTGTCGGTTGACGTGAACGGTCGAAGTGCTGACCAAATTTGTCGCGAAGTTGTAATCAGTCGACTTGTGGTGTTAGATTCCGATACCTGTGCTCTTGTGTTTACGTTTCACTGAGTGTGCTCACTGGGGAGAATCTGTAAGTAACTAAATGCTTTATTCATTCCTTATGCTGTATTCTTTCCTTGTGCTCTATTCTTATGTTTCATTTGATGCTATGATGTTTGCATATGTACATTTTGACGCTGATTTGGTCCCGGGCGATGTCCGACCGGTCTCGCGTCAGAGTTGATGACGCCATTTTGATCTATCAGAGAGATGTGTTTTCTAGATCAGTTTCTAATTACTTTTATGATTTGACGCTGAAATTGAGCGTTAATAACTTCTAATATTTGATGACCAGTTGTTCTAAAGTTGTTTCAGAGTCTTGTACATTAAAGACTCGTAAGAATCAAGTAAGGCAGACTCGTTCTCATTTTCCCGCCAGTTCAATGGGCTTTGTTTGGGGAAAACACATATACACATTTTGTACTAGCATTCCACTGGGCTAAATAATGTCTAGCACATAAAACTCGCGCGTGTATCGTTGCCATTTTATCACATATTATTTCTGGAGATCAGTAAAGTCTGAGTAGTAGTCGGTTAAAAGCCCAAAGTTAAGCCCTCAGTGCCATTGGCCCGTAAAGCTACCTATTTACGATTTAGGCGCAGAAACCCCTACAATTGATGAACGGGAATTATGGTTGACACATATATTTTGGGTAATGAACTCGTATCATGAGTTATCCCCCCCTCTGCTTCTTTCTCTCTGTAAACTTGTAGGGCTAGTTATTTTTCGGTAACTTACCCAACAACCAAAATCACTTACCCAACAACGGGCCTGAATCCTCGATAGCTCATGAGTAGAGACTGTACACATTGTGGATCTACTTTTTGCGACTCAAAAGTTCAGAACACTCTAAAGTACAAAATATACATTTCTGGAGCAAACAATACAACCATACTGCATTTAAACCAGCAACTACAGGCTTGAACACATGAATCTCAATATAAAATCCATGAGTTTGGTTGTTTTCTGAATTCAGATCTGCCGTGCACAATCGTTTATCGCTAGCAAGATTCCAAGGAAAAGTAACTCTCATACTTTGTCTAGCGACACGAGTAGTTCCCCTTCCAGATTTCGGCTTCATCGACAAGACTGCAATCCGACGGTCAGTTTTCAACAATATTTCATTTTATAAACAGATCATACGCAATCAATTGCAAACATTTAATCAACTTAAAGAACATGCAGCGGTTTCATACAAGTATTTTGCCCCAGAAAACGGAATTTCATACAGTTTTTAACGTTGGAACACGGGTGTAAAACTTCGTCTGCTAGTCACATTCGAGGAAAGAACATTTTCTGAGCGATACCAAAACATGAACAGAACACACACTATCTGCCTTTACCGCCACAGCAGAATGACAACATAACTGTGTACTTGATTTTAGTTCAAAACATGGAAACTGACAAGAAGTGTTAACAAAATTGAATGATTTGCACGGAACTATACAACCGCGCATTAATCGATAGCCTGCGCAGGTAGACTGGTTGGGTGAATATGATTCGATCAAACTTTCGCACAAAAACTCCTCTTTTCTTTGAATAACTGAAGAAAGGAGGGATAAAGAGGTTACATACCTCGTCTCAGTGATTATCAAAAATAATGGTCTCAGTTCGCGGTCATGAAAAAGCTCGCTGAAGCTCGCATTTTTCATGATCCGCTAACTTCGACCATTATTTTTGATAATCACTGAGACTCGGCATGTAACCTCTACTTATCGTGCTTCTTCTTGTCGTTATTATTCAACTCGATGAAGATGTGTCTTCATGGCGATGAACATACTTAATAATAACAATTATTTTGCAGTTGCGGTTCATGCAGTTGATTAATTTATGTAGAGCATTTTCCAATGCAAGGCTTAGGCCTAAGGGAAGATGTTGGTTACTTCCCTTGACATTAGCTGTTGTGGAGTTGTTTAACTCACTGTGGATTCTCTTTCAGAGAATGCTGTGTCTGCAGGATTTTGGCTGTATTGTTTAGGTTTATTGTGGAATGTATGTATGGTTAGGATGCATTGGTATGAATGGTGCGTTTTACTTGTTATGCCATGTACTTATATTATGTTTTCTTTTCTTTTCATGTGTCATCAGACACTGCTTTCTGGTGTCTCCTACACTGGTGTCTGCTTTCTGGTGTTTGTTTCTGGTGTTTGTTTCTGGTGTACGTTAATTAAAAGTCACGTTATCGCAACCTCTGTCTTGGCGTCTCATTTATGCTTCCTGGCCTATTTTCCCCCTTCCACTCCACCCTATCACAAACAGAACACACAATATCTTCCTTTACCGCCACAGCAGAATAACAGCATATATGTGTACTTGATTTTAGTCTATGTAACCGAGTGCCAATTTACTTTACTCTTTCTTACCGAGCTCAAACACTCAAGCAAACGACACAAGTTATATTACCAGGTTCTTTTATTCCATACGATGAAATGGGGAATGTGTGGGATAACGGGGGTTTACTTTCAAATACAAAACTTTCAATGTATTACTATAGGACTAAACAACTCAACAAAAAAAAACGCTCTCAACTCTTCACTCTAAAACTACATTCTAAATTCTCCCTCTAAAGCTACCCTTTAAAAACACACTAAATCCTTCCCCCAAACTACACTCTACTCTAAATCCTCACTCTCAACTTTAATCCAAAAAACCACAATGAGACTAATGATGAGTAGTAATCTAAAACAAACGAAATCTATAAAAAAAAACAACCTAAAAACAATTCTTCAAAAAAAACCAAATCTACAAAAACTCTAACAAAACCTGACCAAAATCCCTTCACTAAAACTAACTGCTCCCCTCTAACGAAATCTAGTCTACAAAAACCTAACGAAACTAAAACCCATCTAAAAAAAGAAAGACCTGAATCTAACTAGACCCCTCTAGAAAGAAACCCCGTCGCACGCTCCGACATCCAGCAAAAGAATTCTCACATCCCGAAAAGATTTCAGCCCGTGACAGACATGTCACACAAGGCGTCAAGGAAACACGCACAAAATACACATCTTCTTCCCTCAAAGATTCCAATCAAAAAGACAGTTTTAGCGTCCACATCCTGTGCGCCGGTGTCACAAGATTAACACATATTCAACTCGAGGGGTGTCGGGCAGCCCCACTTTCTTTAGTTAGTGTCTAACGTCACTTTCAATTATTCAAATTTACATCGCGGCGGAGGGAAAAAGGGAGATGGAATAAAGCCACCCGTCAATTGTTTCTTGTTCACAAAAACATTAATCACAAAATTTACTCCAGAGGCTTGTACCAAAAAAACGATCGTTTTACCTATGCAAATTTTAGAATCGGTTCTTCCGCGAGACCAATTTAATAGAAATGAAACTCAGTCTCGGAAACCTTAATGGATCCCCGATAGTACAGGTTTGAATCCTTAATAGCACAGAGGTACCACGAGTTCACACGGATGCACACAAGTGCATGTGTACCGTAACTGTCGTTCCCAAGCTCACATCTAAAACAGGGAAACTAACAAGAAGTGTTAACAGAATGGAATGATTTGCACGGAACTATACAACCGCGCATTAATCGATCGCCTGCGCAGGTTGACTGGTTGAGTGATTCGGATTCGATCAAACTTTAGCACAAAAACTCCTGTTTTCTTTGAATAACTGAAGAAAGGAGGAATAAAGAGGTTACACACCTCGTCTCAGTGATTATTAAAAATAATGGTCTCAGTTCGCGGTCATGAAAAAGCTCGCTGAAGCTCGCATTTTTCATGATCCGCCAACTTCGACCATTATTTTTAATAATCACTGAGACTCGGCATGTAACCTCTACGTAATGGTACTGGGACGTAATGGTATGTTCCCCCTCAATTTTGTCATACAGTTTGAATGTTTTGTCTAAGTGCTATACTCTTTGAGGAACTAATCAATCAATCTATGGTTACTGCTCAGAATTCACGAAATACATAGCTTACATGTATACATTAGCTTCTCACCTTTGCAGAAGTCGCCAGCAAAATGTCCCATGCAACCTGCAACATTATGTGGTTTTTCAACATTGACACACATGCATGATTGTTATCAAAAACAAGCTTCTGCATGATGCCTCTAATGGTTCAAGCTTAATTAGTCAATTTTGTTGCTGCATTTCGTTTTGAGTTTGCATCCATGTAAAATATTTTTGTTTGTAACGATAAGCTGATGGTCTATGGGAGACAACTCCTTATCTGTGTTAATTACCATGTTTGGTTATTGCCCTTGCGGAGCTCTTGTGGAATAGTGGAGAATAAATACACTTCTACTTCTGCCCAACATGGAACCAGTGTGGTCTCAATATTGTTGTACGAATCCATTGCTTGTTCACGCCCACATCCGCATCCAGACATTACACACATGCAGAGGAACAAGCCAGTTAAAACAACGTCCGCATGTTTGTATCACTGAACGAAGGTCTAAAATGATTCATGCATGTCCGAGGAGACCTCCAATGTGTGGGGGACTAATTGTTAGAGGAGCAATGCAATATGAAGTCATACAAACAATCGAACTTATGATCAACAATCTATCATAAAGATAAGATTGACAGCATGAGCTCATTTACTTGCACAGTTTTGGTCAAGACAATTTCTCATAACATACAAACTGTATGCCAGAATGCCAATGCGTTCTTTAAATGGCGATCAAATAGGACTATTTGATTCTTGCACAATTGTTAGGGAATCTGTGCTTCTGATTTCTTTAAATGATATGCACATATTTGTTTGCTGATGTTTTGTCAAAATATACACATAACAGGAGCAAGGGTGAAATATATAACAAGTCGCGTAAGGCGAAAATATACTGTTCAAAAAAAGAAACGCATAGTTGCTACTTGCCAAATTTGTTTTATTTTTCGAAAAAATTAACAGAAAATCCAATATTTAGATTATTTGTTTGAAATTTGGTATGGACACAGTTGAATGCACACACAGTTCATTTGCATCTTCAAATCAATCAGTCAATCAATACGATTGGGTGCCGAGGCTGTCAAGTCAGTAGGGGGTGTGACTGCCTTGAGCACCAACAACTGCCCGGCACCTTCTGGGAATGGACTGGATCAGATGCCGGATATCTTGCTGTGGGATGGTGTCCCACTCCTCCTGAAGTGCCTGCAATAGATCGCGGTGATTTGCCGGCGCTTCTTCTCGCCTGCGCACACGTCTGTCCAATTCATCCCAGAGGTGTTCTATCGGGCTCATGTCTGGCGACATGGATGGCCAGGGAAGCACCTGGACATGGTGGTCGGTGAGGAACTGGGTGGTGAGTCGTGCTGTGTGCGGGCGAGCGTTGTCCTGCTGGAATATGGCATCCTGGTCAGCCAGAAGAGGAAGGGCGTGTGGCCGCAGAATGTCCTCCGCGTATCGCTGGGCAGTTATGCGCCCTTGGACGTGCACCAGGGTGCTCCTTCCAGCGGTATTGATCGCCCCCCACACCATGACGCCTCCACCACCATGAACGGGTGCCTCATCCACACAGTTGGGCGCGTAACGTTCGTTTACTCTCCGGTAGACCCTCCTCCGACCATCCTGTCGCTGGAGCAGAAAGTAGGACTCGTCGCTGAACCATACGTGTCTCCAGTGATTCCGGACGGTCCAGCGAAGGTGCTGGTTGCCCCACTGCACTCGGTTCTGGCGATGGCGGCGGATGAGGACAGCTCCTCTGTGAGGTCTGCGAGCTCTCAAACCAGCTTCATGCAGGCGGTTCCGCACGGTCTGGTCCGATAATCGGTGTGGCCCGGGGAGAGCCTGGACAGAAGATGAGGCCGACAGGAAACGATTCCGGAGGTGGCGGAGCCGTATGAAGCGGTCGTGAGCAGCAGTTGTCGCCCTTGGTCTTCCCGTTCGTGGCAAGTCAGCAACGGAGCCAGTGGCTTGAAACCTGACCCACAGTCTACTGATGGTGCTCTGGGACACGTGGAAGTGCCTGGCGATTGCACTTTGACTTTGGCCTGCTTGTAAACGACCCAATGCAATTTGGCGGTCTTCTCTGCTCAATCGGGCCATCTTTCGTCGCTGAATTGTCGTCTGATTTCTTTGTGGCGAACAATCCGCTTTTATGGGTTTTGGAAGACATGGTGAGAGCTCAATATTCCCCGAGTTTCACGAGATTACACTGAAGCATGACGAGTGGTCATGCCAAATGAGCAATTTTGACATTGTAGCCACTGATAACGCATACGTCACGTGCAGAGCTCACTTGTGGCAATGGACGAAAGGTCGACGACCAGATAAACATTTTCTGCAGTTTGGTGGATATCCTTGTTGCCATATAACTAAATTAACCAAATATTACAAGCTATGCGTTTCTTTTTTTGAACAGTATACAATATTTAGTCAAGTAGCTGTCGAACTCACAGAATGAAACTGAACGCAATGCCATTTTTCAGCAAGACCGTATACTCGTAGCATCGTCAGTCCACCGCTCATGGCAAAGGCAGTGAAATTGACAAGAAGAGCGGGGTAGTAGTTGCGCTAAGAAGGATAGCACGCGTTTCTGTACCTCTCTTTGTTTTAACTTTCTGAGCGTGTTTTTAATCCAAACATATCATATCTATATGTTTTTGGAATCAGGAACCGACAAGGAATAAGATGAAAGTGTTTTTAAATTGATTTCGAAAATTTAATTTTGATAATAATTTTTATATATTTAATTTTCAGAGCTTGTTTTTAATCCAAATATAACATATTTATATGTTTTTGGAATCAGACAATCATGGAGAATAAGATAAACGTAAATTTGGATCGTTTTATAAATTTTTATTTTTTTTTACAATTTTCAGATTTGTAATGACCAAAGTCATTAATTAATTTTTAAGCCACCACGCTGAAATGCATTACCGCAGTCCGGGCTTCGTCGAAGATTACTTGACCAAAATGTCAACCAATTTGGTTGAAAAATGAGGGCGTGACAGTGCCGCCTCAACTTTTACAAAACACCGGATATGATGTCATTAATGACATTTATCAAAAAAATGAAAAACAGATCTGTGGATTTCATACCCAGGAACTCTCATGTCAAATTTCATAAAGATCGGTCCAGTAGTTTACTCTGAATCGTTCTACACACACACACACACGCACAGACACACATACACCACGACCCTCGTTTCGATTCCCCCTCGATGTTAAAATATTTAGTCAAAACTTGACTAAATATAAAAAGAGTGCATGTTCCCGTGTCTGTATGTTTGTTTTTCTGTGTGCTTAAATTGTACTCAGGTTTCGCAAAGAAAGCGTTAGACAGTCTGTGTTCACCAACCGTCGTAACAAACTCCAGTGCCCTGCTGATAGCAGAAGTTGTTGCCAGGTCCCCCACCACAGTTGTCGCTACAGGTCTGTCCACACTGTGCTCCGTGATGACCTGCTGGACATTGGCTGACACCACTGGGCACTGCACAAACCACACACACACACACACACACACTCACACACACACGTACAAACACGCACAGCCACACACGCACACACACACACGTACACACACACACACGTACACACACATGCACATACACACAGCCTCACACGCACACGTATACACACACACACACACACACACACACGTACACACACGCACAGCCACACACGCACACACACACACACACACACACACACACACACACACACTTGTATATTTGTATGTTTCCTACAGTTGATAAATTGGGCTGTTGGACATTAACCATGTTAGCTAAAAGTGTGTTGCCGGTCCCAATACAACGTGTGCACATTATTTCTCTTTTAGCAAACTTGTCAAGAAGTTCTTTCCCTTCAAAACCGCATACAGTGTTATGGTTCTTCGGTATTCGGCGTTAGAAAAAGCGTCGTTCATAAACAATTATATCTCTTCAAATCTTCACTACATAAGACAAAGCGTGATCAAATTAATGTCCGTACAATCAAAAGCATGCTGGTTTAAAAGTCGTTTCTGGTTTTCAAAGTACATTTGGAGACGGTTTCTTTCTCACGTGTTATATTTGGTTTATTACGGTATATATACATGACTTCAGACTTTCACCGCTTACCAAATATTTGAAATTCACACAGATTCAAAGTTTCGTTTCCGTTCATCAAGGTGATACGCACCACCTGGCCATACATCAGTGACGTACACCTCACTGAGTGGCTCCTGGTACGAGGATCTGATGTCACGCTGACACAGGTCTGACCGTCGACGGTGATGGTAAACGGGTACAGACGTTGGTGGACTGTTCACAAATAAATCAATATGAGAGTTTCTTACTAATACTATGAAAAAGAAAAAGAGTAACAAATGAAAAACCCGCGGGAAGGCAAACGAAGGCTTGTTTACAATAAGTGCGCATGTGTGCGCGCGCGCGCGCACGTGTGTGTGTGTGTGTGTGTATGTGTGTGTGCGTGTGTGTGTGTGTGTCTATGTCTGTGTCTGTCTGTGTGTGTGTCTGTGTCTGTGTCTGTGTGTTTGTGAGGGGGACATACGATTCTGGTGGCTTCTTGTCTGACCATGCAGCTGTTTGTGGATCCGAAGGGGAGCATATCGTCCTCTGTTTCATCTTTATCGACCAAGGCCAAAGGCCGAGTTTGATTAAGATGTAAAAGAACGCTATATGCTCCCCTGGGGGAGGATAAAACATCAGTGTTTTCATCATTTTAGAAGAGCAAAAAAATAATCCTCGGGGAGCCATAGCTTAAACGTTATTTTTAGAATGCAATTCAGGGCCCCAAAGCACATCAGACGTTCACGATACCACGTCATACTTGTATGTGATGCCAAACGTAATCTGTTCTTCGTTGTTTTGTTCAGTAACAAAATGTACTGAGCTGCCATCATACTCGGGTGTTCAGTAAGTTTTGTAGCATTTGCCTTTTCTGTTAATTTGTTTTGACTGTTCGTTGTGCAATTTAGGATTACAGTGAGCTTAGTTGCAAATAGACCACGAGTCATAACGGTAATCATCAACATTTATTGGGTCTTTGCAATTGAATGTTTACACTCGTTGTCCTCGGAAACATGAATCCAAAGCCGCGATGGTTCCACACATCAAGTAAACAGCCTGATTGGCATGGCTTTTATTCTGACAGTCCAAGTTTCACCTGAAGCTCAATCCCATTCACTACTTTGATATGTCACCATATGTACATTTTATTTTTATTACCAAGGTGGTTATGAATGAAAGATCGTACAAATGATGGAAAAGACCAAACTCGAATTGGACATTACAATGCATTGTAAAACCGTCGATAAAAGTTTTCTTTTTTGCAAAGTATAATAACTCACAATCGGAGCGCGCCCAGACGGTGATGTTTTGGACAGGGTACACCCTACCCAAGTCCACCTCCCACCAATGGTTCTCGTCGTCTGGGATGGGGTGGCCGCTGCCATCCGCAATGTCCGTGTGGATGCAGTTGTTCCTGTAGGCGTGATTTGACTCGTAGACCCCATCCGTGTCTCCGTTGGCGGCGTTACTGGACGGTCCTTGAGCACCGTGGTTGCTGATCTGACGGTAGGTCTTCCCCGTCGCAACATTCACTGTGCATCACAGAGAATAATTTCATACGTTTACAACATAGTGAATACAGAACGCGTAGCTGCAAAGGGGAGAATTGCGTATGATTTTCTCCATGGATCTTTTACTATTTTGTTATGCTGGCACACATGCTCTCACGCACTTGCAACGTTTGGGTGTGTGTGGTCTCGATCCCAATAATTACACATTTCTAAATCGAGCAAACCCATTGATTAGGAATGCATACAGAAAAAAAACAAGTCGCGCAATGCGAAATTACTACATTTAGTCAAGCTGTGGAACTCACAGAATAAAACTGAACGCACTGCATTTTTTCACAATGACCGTAGTCCGCCGCTAGTGCAAAAGGCAGTGAAATTGACGATCCTGTTTAGCGCGGTTGTGGTTGCGCTGTGCTGTGCTGCATAGCACGCTTTTCTGTACCTCTCTTTGTTTTAACTTTCTGAGCGGTTTTTTTCAATCAAACATATCATATCTATATGTTTTTGGAATCAGGAACCGACAAGAAATAAGATGGAATTGTTTTTAAATCGATATCGGAAATTTTATTTTAATCATAATTTTTATATTTTTAATTGTCAGAGCTTGTTTTTAATCCGAATATAACATATTTATATTGGATTGTTTTATACAAAAATTATTTCAATTACAATTTTCAGATTTTTAATGACCAAAGTCATTAATTAAATGTTAAGCCTCCAAGCTGAAATGCAATACCAAAGTCTGGCCTTTGTCGACGATTGCTTGGCCAAAATTTCAATCAATTTGATTGAAAAATGAGGGTGTGACAGTGCCGCCTCAACTTTTACAAAATGCCGGATATGACGTCATCAAAGACATTTATCGAAAACATTAAAGAAAAATGTCTGAGGATATCATACCCAGGAACTCTAATGTAAACTTTCATAAAGATCAACAACAACAACAACAACAACAACCCAGTACGAGAGAGAGAGAGAGAGAGAGAGAGAGAGAGAGAGAGAGAGAGAGAGAGAGAGAGAGAGAAAGAGAGACAGAGAGACAGAGAAAGAGACAGAGACAGAAAGAGAGAATTGAATTGAAATTTATTTTTGGAGGGTGACAGAATGAGCAATGTACACATGCTTGTTTTCATCCGGCCCTCGCCCATTGAGAGAGAGAGAGAGAGAGAGAGAGAGAGAGAGAGAGAGAGAGAGAGAGAGAAAGAAAGAGAGAGACAGACAAAGAGAAAGAGAGAGAGAGACAGAGAGAGAAAGAGAGAGAGAGAGAGAATTGAATTGAAATTTATTTTACGAGGGTGACAGAATAAGCAATGTATACATGCTTTTTTACATCCGGCCCTCGCCCATTGAGAGAGAGAGAGAGAGAGAGAGAGAGAGAGAGAGAGAGAGAGAGAGAGAGAGAGAGAGAGAGAGAGAGAGAGAGAGAGAGAGAGAGAGAGAGAGAGAGAGAGAGAGAGAGAGAGAAGAATTGAAATTTATTTTACGAGGGTGACAGAATAAGCAATGTATACATGCTTCTTTTCATCCGGCCCTCGCCCATTGAGAGAGAGAGAGAGAGAGAGAGAGAGAGAGAGAGAGAGAGAGAGAGAGAGAGAGAGAGAGAGAGAGAAAAAGAGAGAGAGAGAGAGATTCAGATTGAGATTGAGATTCAAAACTTTAATACAAAGGGATAAAGGTTTTAGGCAATGCCTAATCTTCCAACCTGTCCCTTTTAGACATACATGACATTATACATTACAATTATATATTTATATAACATGTATTGAACAGCCAAACGAATAACTAATTAACTAAGAATTTGTAATCAGGTTAAAAGTAACAAAACACTAGTTATAATAACGTGGTTCATTGATTAATAAAATGATGATTAAGATGTTATGCAATAACAGTTATGATTTTAAAGCGTAGGGAGAGTTGGTTGGTTGGTTGGTTTTTGGGGTTTAATGTCTCTTCAGCAGATGCTAGCTGCTATTCGAGACCGGCGTAGGGAGAGAATTATTTTTGACAAAGATATTTTCGAACATTTTTTTTAAAAGATGAAAGGGTTTGACATGTTTTACAGTACATTGGAAGTATATTCCACACAAGCGATCCCCAGTAGGATAAACTAGATTTATACAAATCAATGCGTGGGAGCGGTAGCGTATAATTCAAAAGCCTCGCTCTACCAGGAGGACGCTCAAACAGG